>NC_056730.1:1058587644-1058864401 GCF_019279795.1 Protopterus annectens | reverse complement strand
TGGGGAACACAATGCATACATGGGCACAACATTGCTGTGCAGGTATTCAAAACTCTGTAATGTACTGTGCACCATAACTCACAGGTGTACATACCATGGCTGGATGTGTATCTGTGTGACAGACAGGTATCCAATACTGATTACAGCCTCTGTGTCTTTAGAAAATAATTGAGGACACATTTTTAGTACATGCATGATGAGTATTCACACAACCTCATCAGTGGTGCATGAATAATTGATAGAATACCATTCGGCCACATTCCCAATGTTACGGTACTTATTGTGAGTGTAGATCATATTGTGGACATGCCAGTGTCATCCATGACATGGCATGCTAAAACACAACTGCATATTTAAACACTACACACACCCAATGTGTGTCATATGACCTAGCCACTCAATAGCATCACAAGGCATATATGTGTCAGTTGTGCAAATGGTGATTGGTATGCATATTGTTTAAAGGTGCATATGTGTGCACACATGCAACATTAAGGTATATAGTAATGAAAGTTATGTGTAGTACTGTGGTTAAAATAACTGGATGGGTTATAGTACCATAGGTCATCATCATGAAGCATCATGTGGTCACTCAAGGCTACAAATTTTTCCCAAACCAGCACTAATCATGCTGTACCAGAACTGTACTACCTTAGCTACAATCACCATTTCACAACCAGTTGTTACATGAGTTTGTAAGGAGGCCAATAAGGAGCATTCCCTGACATCAATGTGTAGTGTGTTGCAGAGTGTTTAAATGCCCCATGATAGGCCTCTACCCCTCAGGTATATTATGTGTAATGTGTGGATTAGATTTTGGATACTAGAGTGTGTCTTTAGAGAGGGTTTGGGAATCCTTTATGTGTAGCATGTTAAAATGCTCTGTGTATGACATAGACATGTATGTTATGTGCATGTTGAGTATCAACTGTGCCTATCCAATGGTCACTACAGTCTAGCCACATTTGTTTGAGATGGTCTGGGTATTGCATGTGTTTGAGGCAGCTAATCACATTAGTGAGATGTGCATGGTCTTACACCAAACATGCACAACATGCATTATGGGTAGGTGTGTTACATGTGTATATGGCCTACACCTTAACTATGATATGCACTTTTTATTTACAATAATAAATGTAGAACACACTCACCAGCATCTATCCGCTACCTTGATGTCACCCCAGAGGGACCTACATAGAGATGAGACAGTTTGTCAGTGGTCACAACTGTGGCATTGCTACTGTGTGTTTGCAATCTTACAGTACAAAAACAGTTTACATTCACAGGGCTACAGATTATGTTCCAAATAATCAGTATTGCACAACAACAGGCTCCACATCTTTTAATGACACACTCCACATCTCACATATGCATGATCTATCAATACAGATAACAGTAGTCTACAGATATGTCATGTTACTTGCATGCTCCATGTGTGCTTGCTGGGTGGCTCCAACCTCCATCATGGTGTATGTCTGCTGCTGTTGTTGTTGGGCAGGTGCCACCAGGCTCAGGAGCAGCTCCTCCACTCTGGTGAGGGGGATGGATATTAACACCACCTCCTGTTGCAAGCTGTTGCCTCCACACATCAGCAGCATGCTGATGGACATATCTGAGAAGATCACTGCAGTGGTGGCGTACCTGCTCATATGTCTGGTTAGGCAGGCCTACCTCATTTACCCTGCAGACAACATCTTGCCACATTGCAGTACGCTCCTGCTGGTCCTGGCTGGTTCGTGAGAACATGAGACTGTAGTGCTGAATCATACTGCTAGTAATTATATCATCTTCAGCACTACTGTAACTGGGGTTTCTGTGATGCGCCATGATTCCTGGAAGACATAAATACGAAAATATGGCTGAGCATGTCATATGGCATATTTAACATTATACAGTACAGATATCACTGAACTGTCATATATAGCAACTTGTTAGCTAACCGAGAGTGAAACACTTTAACTGCCACTTATCACTGCTCACCCCACAACTGCTTGAAAGTGCCTGGCTCACTCTCTATCTAATGAACCATGTTCTGCACAGCAACAAAATAAAATCACTATATAAGTCTATACAAGAGTACCTGGCATACTGTATGCAACACTATGCACCACCTAGCCACAACAGATATACATCAAGCTGATGTGTAAAGAAATATATCATCCATCACAATGATTGTAAGGTCCAGTAAATCTATTACTATTATACCACACAACTTGTTAATGGCAAACCCCTGGCCAAAATATGTGCACAATTGGGAATATAGGTCGCATACTGCTGTAGTACACTATGAATCTTGCTAGATACACAGTTATATGTTTTACCACACATATGTCAAAAGACATGTTACAGACATACCCACACACACATCAGACATAATTACAGGACACAAAGGTATGACAACCCAGATAAGCTTTCAGTGTGTACTATACAGTACTGTGTGTCAGTACTTACACAACCTTAATCTTGAGAAATGTAAACTGTGATGAATACAGGGACCACACAAAACAGTGGATGCAAGCAATGTGGACATACACCATACTTTCCTGTACAGGCCCATAGCTTCAAATAGTACTACAGTACACACAGGATTTGGATTCAACATCAGTACTAAACAATAATCATAGATGTAGTGCTTTAGTCTCCAATGACACACCCTAGTTAAAACCAAGGGACTTAATCACACTGTATGCAACAGCACTTTTTCTGCCTAGCAACAGAATGCACAGCTTTTGCTAGGATCAAAGCAAGGACCCATAATACCATGACATAAACAGTTTCCCACTAAGCTATCCCACAGATACATATCTTTGGACTTATTCACAAACTCATTGACCATCACAGTCAGTAAACAGTACAGAGAATATATTGCAACAAGTAGATGTATGTGTGTATGAGTATATATAACTATATATATATATATATATATATATATATATATATATATATATATATATATATATACATATACACTTCCATTGGTGTACATATACATATATATGTAAGCACATATACATTTCAACTTTCATAGTGAGAATATCAATTATACAAAGGATGTGAGGTGTACAGTAATGTAATAAGATCGCACAGTCTTGGGATAAATGCATTGAAGGTGTTCACAGCCCATTTAGCTTTAGCAGGCCTCACTGGCTTCAACATTGCAAACTAAACAAACCACCCACAGTGTTTAACCACCACATGTCATATACCAGCACTGTATGCTGTCTTGTTTGTCACACACTAAAACCTACATACAAATATGCGCATACTAACCTTCACCAACATACATATCTCCACCCTTTACAAACAGTTGCAATATGTCCCCTGCTCTATGCACATATACAGATGTGACTATATATGACACATGGTGCTGCGGTAGCATTGTCACCTCAAAGTAAGACGTTGTCCTGTTCAATTCTCAGCTAGAGCGTCTTTTGTGTGGATACGTGCGTGAATGGGCGTACCTTCATTGAAGGTTGTGCATCAGGGCTGGCAACTCGACACTTAAAAATCTACTGCCAATCATTAGTGGACCGGAGTTCCGCTGTGGCGACCCCTAACCGAGAAAATCCAAAAGACACAACAACAACATATTTTTCTCTGTATGTGTGTGGCATACACACACAAGGTCCACACTGTTGTAAGTCCCTGGACCTCACAGCTGAACTGTTGGGCCTTGCTGCAACACAAACAGGTGTCACATATGAACACACACTAACATTGGGGGGGTATATATATATATGGCTACAAATGCTAGATAAGCATACTAGACTGCTACAGCAGTTGCCAATGCTAAGCTACACTTTAATATGACTATCATGCATGGGTTGTTCTGTCACACCCATGTTTATATAATGTCAGCGCTAATCCCCCCAACAGCCATTGGCCATACTACTGTACAGAACACAGATAACATGGATCAGATCTTTGATATTTAATGCTGAGCTACACATTTCACAGGTATGTTCCACTGCCCACAGGTACACACTGTATTGTCCATAGCAGTAGTTAAGCAGAACATTTAGGCATAAATAAGTACTGCTGCCACATATGAATGGTTCACATTATGTAGACTATTCTTCAATAACCTACTACATGCCAATAAATACATATGTGTCACATACCTTTCCTTTGTATAATTTGGTAATATTTCTTTTTCCTTTTCTCTGTCTCTCTCTGTCTCTCTGTCTCTCTCTCTCTCTCTCTCTCTCTCTCTCTCTCTGTCTCTCTCTTTCCGTCAGTCTCTGTAATAGAGTGATTGAGTTTGTTGGCATAGATTGCAGCCTGCTTTTGTAGGTATTTACACATGAGCATGTGATGGCCTCTGCACCATTAGTGGCCACCATTTTCTAAATGCATGCAGCCTGCTGTGTAGAAATTGCAGTAATCACTGTCATAGCAACCCAGTACTATAAAGTGCTAACTCAGGTAGGCGTGGCCCTTTCAGCTATCTAAGATGGAGATCATCCTTGTTTACTGTGGACATCATTGTTTAAGACAGAAGGTTGGTATAGTTCTTATATCAGAAGCCAGGGGTGTAGCCAGAGATTTACATTTTGTACTCAGACCTAATGTTGCTGCTTCCAGTACCCACTTGTTAGTGTAGGAATGTACTCACCCCTCAAAATGCTACCCCAAGATACATGGAAAGATGTACTTTCTTTTCAATTTTTACAATTAACTGCCATACAAAGCTAGTTATTGAGATGTATTCCTTTAGCACCAGAATTGTTTGTAAACTGCTACACTGTGAATATTCATTTACTCAGTTCTAAACAGTTTGTGCTTTTTTAGTGTTGACATTAGCACAAGCTGCTCAGAAAAACGGGACACATGTCAGTACTATGAGTATGCTTACCTACATCCTTGGTAGACCCTGCATACACTGGTATATTCTACATTTGGGTAGGGGTGCAGAAGTACAGAGAGCGTATGTATTATTGTGTGAATGTTATCTTGCTGGACTTACAGGGTTGCTGTGTACATGTTAGTTTATCAAGGTAAGTAGTCTGTCTGCGTAACTCCCAACTGTGGACCTATCCACATGGTAGCCAAAGATTAGCCTGTTATTCTTTGTCTGTGCACCACACAAGTCTTTTCAGTACTAGAGCAATGGCATTGTTACAGTTGGTTGCTACCATTACATGGCGACATCCATTTGTATTTCAGTGTTGTATTCCTACATAAGGGTATGCTTCCGAAACTCCTTCCAAAGCTATTTGCACAGTGTATAACAGCAGAAAGGCTGATATGCCTCTGTGTTTCTGCCTCTGCCAGACCTCTCAAACACTCAGGTACATATTTGAACAGACTCAGGGAAAAGTAAAGAAAAAGTCAGGGACACCTTTAAAATATTAGTGCCATTAAATTGAAACATTGAGAGAATCAGAGCATATGAATTAATACACCTTTTCTGAAGTAAAAGCAGTGTCTAACTCTTAATTATTGTCATTATTCATTAAGTGTAATTCACCACCTTTCTGGCCAAAGTCAGTAGTTTTAGGAGGGATTCAGAGGGACAGAGCTAAAATTGGTGTCAAAATCAGGGACATCCCTGAAAATTAGGGACAGTTGAGAGGTATGGCCTCTGCCTTAAACAGATATGCCAGTGTTTGTCCTGCTGTGATACTGCGTGGGGTTGTAAAGTGATGGTGTAACATTATTTCCTGCTAGAATGGCTGCTTCTCTTATCGCAGTCATGTAATGTAATCCAACAACAACTGTTTGTAAAGATCCACAGAACAAGTTGTGTGGTATTTCATTCCTATTTTTCCTTTACAGTCACTCATTCTGATGCATGATATATTTATTTCAGCACCAACTTGTTGTATATCTACCGTGGCTTAGTGGTACTACTCATGTTGTTTAGTGTGTGCAAGGTCTGGAGTTTGAGACTAATAGAGATGTTTTATTTTTCTCCTGAGCAGAACAAGGGCCCTCACATACAGAGTGACTAAGGCACTTTTAAGCAGTTGTAAGCAGGTTTGTGCTGGTTTGGGCGATGCTTAGCAATGCTTAGCTAAGCGCACACTTGTGCAAATGTGCTAACTACTGCTTAATAGTGCTTACTCCTGCTATCCCCCGTGCTCATTTCTTTGAAAGAAAAGAAAAAATGGGGAGATAGGAAAGTGGTGAAAAAGGGGCACAAACAGGGAAAGACAGTATGGAAAATAGCTTGGGATGTGCAGGACGGGTGTAGGGAAGGTCCATAGCTGCCCATTTCTTTAACGGCAACAGCTGTGCATATGGAATAAATTTGGATGTAGATATGAAACCTTCAACCCCTGAGAGAGGGGTGAGGACAACAAAGTATGCTGTAATGCCAATTAAATTACATGTTATGTGTCCAGTGGACATGTGTGCAAAATGGGCAGCTATGTATGGGGCGTAATATTTTTTTTGGGAGCAGATTGCCCTTTTTTTTTTCAGGTGAGAGTGGAATATGGGGTAGGGGAAGTAGGTATATTTGGAGAGGTAGGTTGCGGAGGTAAACAGACAAGACAAACAAGACACATAAAGGGGTGATATATGACACATGTGGTGTGTGAACACCTTTGACGGGGAGGGATGTTGGGAAATCGAAAGCTCATGAGCCCACAGATGGAAACAGTGGGACTGAGGTTTCCACCCATGGGCAGTCACGACTGCACCTTCACAGCCCAAAGGCTGGCTGTGATGGGGGCTGTATTGGAAGGGCAGGCTGACCTGGTAGTTGCACCATTCGTGCCTCAAGCTGGCATAGAGGTTCTGCAACAGAATGTTCAATCTGTCTACGCACCACAGCCCGGACCATTCGAAGGGTGATAGGTGGCCCTGTTCTGCCCATGCTTGCATGGGGGGGCCAAGCCCCATCCCCTGCAGCGCTTCCACCAGAAGGTGGCACAGGGCCAATGGAGGAGGAGGTCCCAGGCTGGGCACTGGACCTGCTAGTGCCAGGTGCCATAGCCAGCTGAGGTGGGACAGGTGGGTCCACTGGGATCAGCCTTCCCATACGAACTATGTTTTGGAGAGTTTAATAAAGATATGGGTTAGTAACAGTCATCAACATTCCCCAATTAGTTATAACAGCAAGCAGAAGTATTCCCATTAACCCAACACACCAGATTTTCAACAGTTGAAAAGCAAGCATAACACATGCATATATAGAACAATAGTGGACATTACAACAGCATGCAGGTTGAATTGATGGCAACAAGCCACCAATATTGTGGTATTTTAACAGGGCACATGCATAGAAATAAATGCAAATATTTATAAACCAATAGGACATATGTCCCAACACGTTTTGAGATTAGACATACCTATTGAGGTGTGGAGTTGCATTTTTTATGTACATACAGTAGGGTGGAAAAAGATAGCTTAATTAACAACTTATATATCCTACTAATTTTCACTACATTCCTATTAACTGCAGTTATATGTCCCTTACATGTATTATTACACTACCCAATGTCCTTATATTGTGCAATTGGATTTTACTAGATCATTATACACATGAACTGTATTTTACATACAAACTGTCCAAGATGCAGATGTTACTGCTACATATTTTGAGAGCTGCTCACACACACTACTGCTAAGATGGTACACTGACTGCTCTACTTTCATATAATTATCTATATATGTTCAGGTGAAAGTATCAGTTATATGTTAACAGCTCCCTACATTTCTGGCAGCACTCTGACATTTATGGGGAACACAGTAACAAGCTACTCATGTGCCAGATTAACCTGTACATGCTGGGCATGAACCAACAATTGAGGGCTGTAAATATGCATAAAAGATACTGGCACTCCCTTCATCCACATTATGTGGGTTATTTGTAAAATGCAACAGTACAACAACATATCAAAGAAAATGACACAGACGCACTCCAGGAATTATACATTTATTAAAGGATTATTACACCTTTATTTATTGGGTTTAAACACTTTTTAAAGGCTCTCTCATTTATTTTATATAACAGTACATGCAGAATAATTACTAACCTGCCTGATGATGCAGCCTTTGCAACCTATCTTCATGGGCTTGCTGATTCATAGCCTGGACACCTGCAGCTGTGAAGTAAATGCAGTGATATTGAGACATATCTATCCATAGTATAGACAACCATAGCAATTCTTAACTACTTAATGCAATGGCTACTTACTCAGTACTGGGGCATTAGGCATTGCATGGGATTCCTGGATCCAATGGTCCAGTTGATCCTCCTTACATTGCTTCAGGTCAGAATAATGGTGCCTGACCTGCTCACCAGTCCGAGGAACGCCAGTGGCACTGGTGAGATCATGAGCAAAACTGTTCCAGGCCTCTGTTTTATATTGGTTGCCCTGGTACTGCCCCGCAGGAGTCTTTCCTAATGATTGTGGACAAGGAGCCAAACCATCACTTTGAACTCCTCAATGCCCCAGCATTGCACTCGAAATCGAGTGCCTTCTCTAACACCGGCCATGCTGACTGCAGAAGGGAGCTACAACCAGTTATGGCAAGTATTCCTGCCTGTGTTATACCTCATTTCTCGTACTTATTTGTGATTGGCCAGTTTTGAAAAACCTCAGCTATAGGCACACATGCTTAGCTGATGTTGGCAATGTTTAAAATTTCTTTGACAGATATGTATCTGTTGAAAGTGCATGGTTATGAAATGCAGTTGTGGCTTAGTGGTTATGTACTGTGACTATAGTGCACAGCATCCTGAGTTCGAGCCCTGTCACTGCTTTTTATTTTCCTACTGGCCAGACCTGAATGGTTAAGATACAGTAAAGGAGGTGTGGCCGTGTTTAGCCGAATTTGCTCAACTTTGCCTGACTTTACCTAACATTGCTTGATGTTGCCTGACGTTGCCTGACGTTGCACTGGTTAGCGCGGTGTGCAGCTATGCACAAATACATTGTAGTTGCGCTAGTTGGTGTGGTGTGCAGCTGCGCGCAAAGACATTGCGCTTGTTAATGCGGTACTCAGCTATGAGCAATTGGAATTAAATATGCTCAATACTGGTAAAATGTGCTTAGCAGTGCTTTATATTGCTTAAAATAAGTTACTCATGCCTCAGAATGCATAACCATTTCACCTTTTTGCAAAACTTATACATGATAAATGTCAGGAAATATTTTTGCATACAGATTTCCAACAGAAAATGGAACGTGTAGTAATGGGACTCGTACCGGGAATGCCTTCTACTTTGTGTGAATGCTCTAACCACTGCACTAGCATTATTTTGCTTACTTTGCATCTATTTTTCTTATTATCCTCTTTGGTGTCTAAGCTGCTAACTGTAGCTAAGCAATGGGCAAACCCATGCAAACATGCGCAAATACGGGCAGCTATATTGGAAATAAAACAAAAAAAATAAATACATTTCTTTTCATTTTTAAATTTGTACGAGATTAACATATGGAGGAGTGCAGTGTTACAATGTACACATGTGAGCAGACTTATTCATATAACTCGACATTTCTTGAGTTTTGTCATTGCAGGGGCATGGATTTTTGGACTGCTCGGCAGTCCGACATGCCCCCTACACTCGTCCACGCTCCATGTAAGCTTTAGAGTTGAGGCAGCTCACCCTCATTAATATGCATGGCACGCTGCTGTCATACTCTTAGACTGGCCCTTCCGTGTAAGACTAATCTAGTCTTACACAGAAGATTAGTAAATCCTGGGGCTTGTCTTTAACTGACTACTCAAACTTGTTATGGCCCTACCAATATACTTTACTAAAACTCAGTAGCTGAAATGCTTGCGCATATTTCCTGTAGTACATTATGGATTATGGTTTGTATGTTTGTACATAACGTTTATGCTTTTTTTACCTATTATACACTATGTACTCACATTTTATACTTTTATGTTTTTTATATTTTCTATGTTCTTATATTTTTTATATTTTTTGTATCTTTATATTCTATTCATATGTAATACCTATGGAGCTTTTCTCCCCAGGTGTCTGCTGAAAAAGGGCTTCAGCTTACTCGGACTAACCAGGTCAACAAATGTCAAATAAACAAGGCACTGTACGAGCACATCCACTTGTGCATGAATTGTGCCATCTCAAATAGAACCAAGATGTTCTTCTCCAAAAAATGGAAGCCAATCTGGTGGTCCCCTGATATAAACAAACTATACAAGAGAAGGAAGAAACTGTTGCAAAAAAGAGGAAAATCCCAGGATGCAAAAAACTCCCTCACCAGCCTCAGTAAGAAGCTGTGATCCCTCATAAATCCTCAAAAGCTAGTTACGAAAATAAAATTGCCAAAGATTCCAAAGACAACCACAAGGCATTCTATAGTTATGTCAAAAATCTAAATGGCAATGCTCAGATCTGCTCTGAGTTACAACAGAATGGCATTAAATATACTGATCCCAAGGATATTGCCAATATCCTCGCAGATCGATTTAGTGCCAACTTCACTCCACTCTCACCCCCTAAAGAGCCCATCTTAATACCAAAAGATTGCCAAATTCTGATAATCACTGCCACACAGGTAGAAACCGCACTCTCCAAAGCTAAGAATACAGCATCCATGGGACAAGATGACATCCCAGGCTGTGTACTACATGAACTACAAAATGAACTGGAACAACACCTAAGTGTCATGTTTAATCATAGCCTCACCTCAGGCTTCGTGCCCACTGAGTGGCACACAGCTACAGTTATCCCGCTCCATGAGGGAGGATCCACCTTGGATCCCAGGAACTACCGTCCCATCAGTCTGACAAGCCTGATTTGCAAGGGCATGGAACGCATTATCATGAAACTTATAAACAAAGACAATGGCAACCTTCAAACACTAGACCCAACCCAGTTTGGGTTTGTGAAGGGCCGATCTTGTCTCCTGAATCTGATTGACTTCTTCAAATCAGTCTCAGGAGCTGTGGATGAGGGTAAGGCAGTCCACAAAGCCTATCTGGACCTCGCCAAGGCCTTTGACACCATCCCCCACTCTGGAGTCATTGATAAACTTACTAAGCTGGGCATAAATCCCTACGTCACTCGATGGGTTGCTAACTGGCTTACTGACAGAACCCAAACAGTAAAAGTAGCCGACTCCAAATCCAGCTCCAGACAAGTGACAAGTGGAGTACCTCAGGATTCAGTCCTGGGACCACTCTTGTTTGGCATCTACTTCTCTGAAGTACAGGCCAACACTAAGGGACTCTGGCTAACAAAGTTTGCAGATGACTGCAAACTGGGAGCCATTATTGAATCCCCAAATGACGTGGATATTCTACAAAAGGGCCTTACAGAAACAGATGCCTGGTGCCAGAGCCATGGACTCAAGCTTAATGCCAAGAAATGTATAGTTATCCCCTTTGGGAAAAAACATGTACCCATGATTTACCACATAGGTGGCAGGACACTAAACATCAAAAGTGTGATGAGAGACTTAGGGACACAGGTGGACAGTGGTCTCACTTTCGATAACCACATTGCCACAACAGTCAGGAAATCCTTCTATGTGGCACACCTCATCACTAAGGGCTTTTCATCCAGAAAAAAGGAGGTCATTGTCCCACTGTACTCATCCCTCATTAGACCCATTATAGAGTATAATGCCCCATTTGGTATGTACCTCACAAGACATCTGCAACAGCTTGAAAGGCCACAGAAATACCTCACTAAAAGAATCACAGACCTAAAGCAGATGCCATATACTGACCATCTAAAAAAACTCCAGCTATACTCTGTGGCATATCGTCTACTCAGAGGTGATTTCTGCTTAACATACAAGGCCATGTCAAACCCTGAGCTGTTGGACATGCTCCACTTAAAAAAATCCCAATCCCTCAGAGCCACACGCTCCAGGGATCTTAACCTTGTCATCACAATGAACAAAACATGCTGGAGGGATAGGTTCCTGACCCAGAGACTCCCCATACTCTGGAATAGACTGCCCATACATATCAAGCAGAACGCCTCTTTGGCCCTCTTCAAAAGGAACCTTGATGATTGGATGGGAGATAGGAAATTCACCCCGGGGATCATGTCAGTCGCCCTGCTAGACAGGGGCCTGGAGAAGTAAATATTGGGGGAAGAAATATCCAGTGAATTGTTATGGCTAGGCTTGCATAGGCCCTAGGGCCGATAGACTAGTACCAACCTATGAACCTATGAACCTATAAATAATAAAACTAAATAAAAATGTGTTCAGGCCATCCACAAGGAATTTATAGAAAGCTTGAGTGGAGATGTAGCACAGAACAAAAGTCTTAGAACCCACTGAAATATGGAGAATGAGAAACTCATCAGACAGAGAATTATCACTTAAGTCACACTGACAGAGGGTAGCTGAATGATTCAATATGTAGTAGTCTAGACTAGAGACAATATATATTGGTGACAGCAGTATATGACCATTTCTCAGTATCATATGAGTTTCTAGACCAGAGGAATTCTACATGCCCCAGTTGCTGAGTGTTTTCTTTGGCACATTTAAGAAGAGACAGCAGTTAGCAAGGGACATAGATGATTCCCTGAAAAGGAAAGGAGAGGAAGGGTAAGGTACAAAGCTATTACAAAAAGAAATGAAAAAATATGGATGAGACTTGCCCAGGGATTCAAAAATTGTAAGTCACTAGTAAGTTGTAAGCCTTTTACCTCTGGAGGTAACCCTTTCTGATTCACAGATAGCCCTACCACACTGATTCCATGCAGTTTGTAGAATAACTGAAGTGGACTGTCTCTTGGCATGCACAAATTTTAATGAGGTATTCTAGGGAGCAGCATATGATAATTAGTCATATGCTGTCTCCCAGTTGGAAATGCCTGTGGGAAGTGATTTGCACAGCAAAGGAGCTCATAAAACCAATCAGGTGTGTAAATTAGCTTTGCCAGACAAACTTATTAACTCAGGCAAGTTCATTTTCATCTGTTACTTTCAATGAGTGAGGTCACATTAGAGGTAAGTATCAGGGAGTTTAGTGAAGATATTGTGGTGATGTTTGTATATGTGTTGCATGAGTGAAATCAGGTAGGAGGCATGCTTGACTTATGTTGAGAGTGTGTGTGTGTGTGTGTGTGTGTGTGTGTGTGTGTGTGTGTGTGTGTGTGTGTGAAGCACATTCCCTGTGGCTGTCATGTGTGTTGGTTATACCATTTTGAGGCCTGTCTTCGGTAGGGGGAAAGGGGTAAGCTGACTGGGGACAGAAAAGAGGAAGGGGACAACATCTGGAAATCATTGGATATCTGTTTCACACCCAATATGCTTTTACCAGCAGCAGTAGAAAATAATAAAAATTAGAATTAAATTTTGAATTTGCAGAGAGGGTCTGAAGAGAAATAGACTGCTATGTAATGGCTGTGGGTGAAAAGGCACAAATAAGAGCCAAATAGTTGTGCAAATACAATATGGAGAAATGGACAGAAAAGGGATAGACTGCTAAAACAAAAGCTTGCTATGAGACAATGTAAAGACCAGATTAGGAAAACTAGTGAAATGGTGACTCATTGAAACATAGACATTAGGCATTAGCAGTAAAAACGAACAATATTATTAAATATTATTATTTATTTGTTTTCTTAAACTAAAAAAGGGGGGTTTGAACCTATACTTAAACACTTTACATTGTTATTTAAGCACTGTCACTTTATTTTCAAATAAGCATTAATTATTGATTAATTGAATGAACTTTGTATGAAAGCTTGTTTGCAATTGATGTTTAACAGTTCTGATGAAGTTTTGATTACGAAAGCGCTTGACCTACACATATTGGATTGTTTTTTATGGCATTTGGATTGTCCTATTAATAAACTGTCATAGTGGGTTGTAGAACATCGGCTCCAGAGTGGTATTTTTGTTTTTAAATAAGATACTGTCCAATTGGCTGAAACTTAACCAGATATAAGCTTACTTGCTTGTAAGAAAATCCCAAGGATTCAGAAATTGTAACCAAACCAACACTGTTTACTATGTACAAGTGTGTGAGTGAGAGAGACAACCCCAGATAATATCATATATATATATTCATATTTATGTATATTTATTTAATTAATTTATACATATTTTATAACATATACTTATACAATTATATTCATATTTTTTAGAATATTCATATTTTTTAGAATTCATACTTTTTAGAATATATATAATATTATTATATACATAGGAAGTTTTAGAAATCTTATAACATTTTTTAATATTTATATATATATATTTACAATACTTATAACATAATCTTTATTATGTTGTAGTTTATTGTTTTTGAGCCTCTGGATATTTTGTAATATATGCAATATACTATACAATTTTACACTGTTTTATGTTTTATATTTCATATTCCCTACATATTATTATATATTATGTATACTCACATCTGATAAGATATCTATGCAAACTATTAATTTTGGAAAAACAGTACAATAATACTTAACAGTATAACAGTATTTATAAGTATTTCATAATTTAATAGTTTTAAATGGTACTTCCTAACATGTGTTCCTTGAATATATTTGGAGTATTGTGATATGGAAGTGAATGTCTTTTTAAAAAATGTGATGTATCTGTCTATATTAATTAACCAATTAGTTCAAACATTATTGAGAGCTATATAAAAATGCAATTATTTCAATGTAGAACAGATTCTGATGAAGTCTCCGTAAAGGAGACGAAAGCGCTTAATCTAATTTACTTGTTTTTTGTTTTAATATTAAAGTTCAATATTAAATTTAAAAAATTCTCCACCTCTTTTTGGTGTATGCTGGCGATATACGAATAAGGTGAAGCAGAATTTGAAGAGGTGTATATGGGACAGCCTTAATAGTGCCGGAGCGTTTATCCTTTGGTGAATTGTACTTTTCTGAACCCCAGAGGCTTATTAATAAAGCATGCACAATGGTGAAGGAGACATCTGGAAAAACAGAGGAAAGACAATGGTGAGGGCAGTAATGAATGACTAATGGGGAAGCATGGACACAAAAGGGGGGGGGACACCTGGTTAGGAGATAAGATTGAATGTACACAGCTGCAGACACCACCAGCTCAGACCCAGTGGGACATTACATATCACTCTAGGTACTGCTGTCACTGGTTCTTGGCTCAGATGGTGGAGCCAGTGCTGAGTAGGGATGCAACTCAATGACTTGGCACAGTAGGTTCTACATTTGACCAATCCAGGCATCCATCCCTCCTATTTGAAATATCCCCCAAAATCTCTACCATGTGCTGATGGGTGACAAAGATGTCACCTCCACTCACACTACTACAGGTGGATACAATTCTACCAGCTTTCAGTGCAGGGCTACTTGAAGCAGCTGGTGCAGGTATGATAGGTGGTGTGGAGGCAACTGTGGCAGGCTGGGACCAGATATGCTTGGTGCTTCTGGTGGTGGTGCTGTTGCCGGCTTTAGGGGGACAACAGGCCTTGCCAGTGGGATGGGTGCAGGTCATTTTGCTGCTGCATATAATAGTAAAATAAATGGAGAGAAATAACAGCAACAACAACAAAAAAATAACCAAAATAAATATATATAAGAGACAGGATAGTAACAAGGGGGGGGTTGATACAAATACAATAAAAAATTAAGTTATTACCATGCTGATACTGATAGTTTAACATAACATACATGTTGAACCACAAAATATTCTTGAATGTATATATATATATATATATATATATATATATATATATATATATATGTGTGTGTGTGTGTGTGTGTGTGTGTGTGTGTGTGTGTGTGTGTGTGTGTGTGTGTGTGTCATTGTCACATACAGTCTAATACAGAGAGACAAATGTGAGGAGCTATTTAGACAAATCAACAAGTGCTTGGAGCCAGAGATGACAGTGTGGATGTCTGAGACTAATGTACATATACAAAGAAAACATTCTCCACAGATAAATACATATTTTAGTCATAGCTGTTAGGTAAAGGAAACAGACTTCTATTTTATATTGAAAAATGTCCATTAAACTAATAATAATGATCTTACATATCTGGCCCATATAATGCACCAGTTACACTAATCACAAACAAAAACAAATATGAAATATTTTTCATGATAATACTGTAGGACAGGAATTTAACACATAGTCACCCTCACAATGTGAGGACAAAGCCTTAACATACTGACCCACTTGCCCACCTATACAAGAGGTTGGATGCATAAACACACTTATAGCATTGAGCAATCATACTGCTACCTTTGAGCTATGCCAGTACTGACTGAAGTGGCATGCATTTGTGTATGAAAGTTATACTTATTTTTGTTAATCCCTACTACTGTTAATATTAAAAGCAAGGTATTGTAAAGCATCTACACTTACTCCAGCACTCTGTTGCTCACTCCAGTCTTTTCTTCTACAGCTGCCCATTCCTTTTGATCTGTTCAGGGGCGATTGACAAAAACAGAGCATTATGTAATACTTGTGGATGGCACGCAGTGGCAGATTATATGTGTAGCTAAGATAATACTTACAGTGCAGAAATCATGATTGCTGTTTAACTTCATCATCCTATCAGAGTAGGAAGTCAGGATTACAGTGACTTATGTGACTGTAATGGTGGTGTCAGTGTTTCCCCATGCATGGGACACCAGTGGTATGGGAGACAGCCTGGCTCAAACAGTTCCAGGCATTATCCTTATAGTGCAGTTCCTTACAACCCTCCTGCTGGAGCCTCTGGTTGTAGTCCTTATGGAGGAGGTCCAGAAATATTTTGGACTCCTCCTCAGACCCTCTGCACTCTTAAAGAAGCACTATCCTCTCTTTCTCCAGCCATGATGCCTCACCTTGAAAAATCTAAGGGAAAAAATGTAGGAAATTTGCACCCTAATTAGTTCTCATGTGCCCATCTGCTGTCCAACAACAGGCATAGGTAGGCACCTCATCTGCGTTATGGATGGCAACCTCAGAAAATAAAAGTACTCTATTATTATGGCTCACAATGGAAGTTTAATGTGTGGAACGTGACAGTCTTTAGTGCAAGTGTATGCTGTTAAAAAAGTATGGCTTACAATGACTCCATGTGCAGATTGTTAAATATGGAATGACACTTCACTCATCCCTAAAAGCATAAGCTGACAAGTGTGCACGGTTCTGCCTGCAGGGACCTAGGCATATGCACATCATCAAGTACAAGTCTACACGATGTTTACTAGGTGTGTTCACCGCACAACTTAAGTGATTCAGAAACAACAATGAGCTGAGCCATAATTAGCATAATCATTATACCCACAAAGATGAATATAGACAGTCAATGAGAAGCACAAAGCCACATTGCACTATGGAAGAATTTTGGGCAACAATTTCTTATGTCTACTTTATCCACTTGTATAAGGGGAAAGGCTACTTCTTGCATATTTATTTATTTGTATCATATATGGTTTTGCTTGCTCTTTTACCTGCTATCTATAAGGGATATCAGTTTGTCAGTACTTTTAAATGTGTTGGCTAAAGTGTATTGGCAAGGAGATTGCAAGGGAAAAGCAATTAGTAGCCTTTCAGGATTGTTAAAATGAATGGGATATACACCCCCAAATTCATATTCAGAGTAGAATTCTATACAGTTTTAGTGTTCTGTGCCTTACACATGTGTCATTAGCAATAAATATTTGTAACAGCGCTAGTGTAACAGTCATGTATCTATGGTCAGTTGCAATTTTGTGATCTTTTTGGAAGAGATATGTGGTCAATAAACCTAGACGCCTTACATTTTCTTGAATAGAGTGCATACAGATATTTAACTATCAGGCAACAATTCAGCATACTATACAGCCTACGGGGACAGTAGAAGTATTAGGATTTGTAAGGATGATGCTGTGACAAGGCTGTTCATTCTAGTATCTTCCATACCAACAGATCATTACCTTAAAAACAGGAACCAGGAAAAGACTACTGCCTCTTCTGGGCCATAAGCCCAAATTCACCAATGCTAAGAAGGAAGTGGTACTCAGGCCCTCTGCATCCATGGTTGACAGCTCTTTGACATCTATGCAACTGACCAGCCCTACAGTGACCATGCCTGGAATGAGACTGTAATTAATGTGAATATGGTAGGTAGGCAGGACCATGGGTATGAAGTGGTGGACCACAGGTTAACAGATATGATACATGGTGCCACCCACAGAGCAGAAGCCATGGCATGGGAATGTAGGCCAGTGGATGAAGGGCTATCAGGTGAACCACCTAGCACACAGATGGAGGAGTTCCTGGCCACTCTTAGAGGGAGTACCACCTTTTCAAAGTACTACAATGCAGTGCTTGATGTACGTAGAGCTAGACAGTCCCCAAAGAGTATCTGCTCTGAATGCTCTACTTATGTAGTCCTATTTCATGTATCAGTACATGCAAGTCCTCTGTCTTTCTTTCAATTTATAACTTCATTAAATTTGTCTGACTTATGATATACAATGTACATTAGGGATTCAACAGCTACATCATCACCACATGGTCCAGCCATGGGTATTATTTTTTCTCATGTTTATAGTTGTAAACATATACCAGCTACATGATTGCTTGTGATGTTGGGTCATGCTAACATTAAATATTATGCACTTTGGTGTATCCAGAGGTGGTTCTTTATCCTGCACCAGCATTGTAGAACTGACCCTGACTGATGTTGGAGAATCCATAACCTCTATTAATGAAAGTGGGAATGGGTTGGCACAGTCAGGGGGTACAGACTGTGTGCTGAACAGAGGGAATGTGTCTACTATATCCCCAGCACAGACCATAGGCACAGTTTCTATGCCTGTGCATACCTAGACTATGTAGACATCAGCAAAAGGGCAGGTTGAAGAGGACATTAGCAATCAAAGAAGTGTTTTGGCCACCAATAGACTGATGTTTTAATCTGTCCCTAGCACTCATGGATAGAGAGGTCCAGACAGGAAGCTTTGAATGGTGCTCACTGGTGACATGGTTACTGCCTTCCTCCTGAGGTTTGTCTGTCAGTGGCTACAGCCCAAGATATGTGCAGAGCCATTGTGGATGCACAGGCTAGTACCACCATAGACATTGTGGAGACAGGGAAGGTGATCCAGGGTGTACATGCTATCCTATGTGAGTACCTATCACATATGTGTGATTCCATGGATAGTCTCAGTCCCACATTGGAACATGCAGCATCATCTCTGGCTCACCAGCCAGGAATGAGGGGTTACCCTTGGAAACAGTCATCTGCTACATCCATAAATGTTAGCCAACATGGCTGTAGAGAAGGTGATCCCACTCCTGCAGTGTTAGCCCTTCCATGGCATCATCTACTTGGGGGGGGATCTTCTCCAATGAAAGGATGCCCTCATGGTCATGACTATTTTTACACTGGCACATCTCCTAGCATATGTCACTCAAGGTCACTCAGCACACCAGCATCTAGCCAGAGTTATGGTACATCCAGTGCAATTGCTGGAAGAGTTCTTTCTCTTCGGGGAAAGACCAGTTCTGCCACCAATCCTGCTAAAAACTTGAAAACGTTTAATAAAAATAAAACAATGATAAAATAAAACACACTGTCTCATAGACAGGATAAGTGCTTTCGGTGTAACACCTTTTTCAAATCCTAAATGTTAACCAGTAAAACTTCCTGTGAAATACCTTCATTCTCTGGTATTCACTCATTCAAAGATACTTAGTAGTCATAGCAATGTATACACCCTTTCAATTAGGGTATTTAGAGTGCTGAAGAGGTTTTCCTTTTAGTGCAGGTTTTAAAGGAACAAATGCATTTAGACCTGGTGGCTGATCTGAATGCAAGTTCATTATTCACTTCATTTCTTCAATTTCTGTTTGATTTGCTAAATCACCACCTCTTAATGTTTCATGGAGCCTAGTTAGTGTCATAAACTTAAAAGAATGGCTACCATTTGCACTAATGTGCATATAAAGTGCATTGCTAGTAACTTTATTTCTTATGTCGGGTAAATGTATTAGGATATGTTCTTTGAACATTTGGTTAATTTTTCCTCTGTAGTATGCCTTGCAGTGACTGCAGGATTTAAAGGAACAAATGCATTCACACCTGGTGGCTGATTTGAATGCAAGTTCATTATCCACTTCATTTCTTCAATTTCTGTTTGATTATGTTACATGGAGCCTAGTTAGTGTCATAAACTTAAAAGAATGGCTGCCATTTGCACTAATGTGCATATAAACTGCATTGCTAGTAACTTATTTCTTATGTCCAATAAATGTTTTAGGATACAGGGCCGGATTAACGAAGGCTTACACGGAGTTTAAGAGTAGTGTAAGCTTCCGTGTAAGCCTCCCGATCCAGGAACAGCCCAAACCTCCGTGTAAGAGACAGCTAAAACGTCTCTTACACGGACTGGGCGTTGAAATGCTCAATACCTCATTTGCTGCTCAAAGATATGCAAATGAGGTATTTGAGCGATCCAGGAAGCCCAAACCAGTCCATGCAACGGACGTTTTAGCTGCAGAAATGTACTCAGCTGACAACTGAGTACATTTCTGCAAAATTGACAACGGAGCTATGTCAGCTCCAAATAAAGGGTGCATATGTGTCATCTAGCATGCCAATGGCCAAATATGTGGCCATTGGCATTAAAAAGTGATGCAAAATAATTTAAAATAACTTTTTTTTTTCGGGGGATTTTTATGTTTAACTACAGCGCACACCCGTGCAAACGGGGTGCACTGCTCAAAAGTAAAAACCGAAGCTTATAAGCTCACAATTGTGGGTTTTATGTATTACATGGAATGACAATGCAGGGACTAGCAGACCAAAAACAATATGGCCACCGTGTAGTGGTTGCCAAGGGGGGGAAGCTCAGTGTAAGAGATGTAACTAAACATTACTAGGCAATCCTATGTAAATGAGGGTTTCAATACTGAATCACACTGCCACATAAGTAATGAGCACTTTCCGAGTAGTGTAAGAGTTACAGAAGGGGGAGGAATAGAGTAAGAGGTAGGTGACATCACGGGGGGGAATGATAGAAATAAATGTATCACATTGGAGGGCAGTGTAATGTGACAGATGACAGACAGACATCAGGGAGAGAGGTGTGTCCCAACAGAACACTAGGAAAGTCAAGAAATAGAGGGTGCGCACTATTCCTACACTCAAACTTTCTTGATATACGTGCATGTGCGCGTGTGTGCGCGTGTAAGGCAGGTTCAACATGTGGGAACGTGTTGCAAACCGTTTACAATGGTTTGCGCGGGCGTGCACGTGTGTAAGGCAATGTGCGCGCGTTTTACCATGAATCAGCACAGTTCAAACCGTGTAAGGATGTGTGCATGCGTTTAAGTCACTGTGAGCGTGCTTATGCTGGTGTGCACAGTGCTCCCCTTGAGGAAACAGAGAGGAAAAAGGAAACAACCAGATTACAAGGAAGCTGCCAGAGGATACTGCTGGAGTTAATTGGTGATAACAATTAGAAGCAGGCAATTACACAGGCAGACTAGAAGCCCAACCCAGCACTTAAAACACTGCAAACAGCAGTGCAGGGTGTTTCTCTCAAGAGATACTGCAAGAAAGGAGTAAACTATCATAATTGAAAACTGAAAAAGCTGAACTCAGAGCAGAAATGCTAGGGGCTGCCATAGCTGTTATAATCAGGCATAGGCGAATTGCTGAGGGTGGTGACAATGCAGATGCTGACAGACAACCCAGAGTGAGGATAAGGAGAAGAGTATACAGGCCCAGGGTCACCTACCATGGGTTACATGAGCTGGAGATAGTAGAGCACTACAGAGTGGACAGAGACCTTCTGCAGCAAATTGTTAAGCTGTGCAGGCCATGTCTCACACACAGAACCAACAGAGGGGAACCCATCCCAGTGGAAACCAAGGTATGTGTTGGCCTAAGAATACTAGCAACAGGTACCTTCCAGAGACTGACTGGTGATATGATGGGGATATCACAGGCATCAGCCTCCAGGGTACTGCACCAGTTCCTGGATGCCATGTCAGCACATGTCGGTGATCATGTATATTTCCCTAATGCCCGTGAGGTTGTGGCCAGCAATATGCGTCTCTTCCAGCAAATAGCGGGATACCCTGAGGTACTGGGTGCAATAGACTGCACGCACATACGCATCAAAGCACCAGCCGGTGAGCGGGGTAGAGCCTATATTAACCGCAAGGAATTCCCCTCCATCAACTGCCAGGTCGTGCGTGATGCCCAGGGCATAATAATGAACGTGTGTGCTGGCTGTCCTGGGAGCTACCACGATTCCCACATCTGGCATCTGATGCAGCTGTACCAATCATTTGCCAGTGGGGACTTCCCACACGGACACCTAGTGGGAGATGCAGGTTATGCATTTGAGCCGTGGCTGATGACACCCATCAGAAATGCACACACACCTGAACAGGAACGCCAAAATGAGGCACACGCACAAACACATAATGTCATAAAGCGTGTGTTTGGGCTGCTCAAGTCACGGTTCTGGTGTCTGGACACATCTGGTGGAGCCTTGCAGTACACACCAACTACATGTACCCAAATGATCATGATATGTGCTATGCTACATAATATGATCCTGTGGAAACAGCTGCAGCAGGACCAGCATAGGGCTGGGCCAAACATACCCCCACCATTGCCAAGGCCACCACAGGCAGAGGGTAACTCGGAGGAGGAACAACCTGACCTTGCCCCGGTAGGCAGAAGGAGGCATGCCCAGTATGCCCTGGCCTTGGCAAAGGGGCAACGCATAGCACATACACTGGCTCAGTAGGAACACTGGGACTGATACCCCCTCCGACTCACTCATATAGTAACAGGGACGCCTAACATGACACAACCTGCTTCCAAACATGTACAGGGAGTGTAGTATGTGCATCCGACAGAGGCAGCCCTGCAGCACCACCTGTGGCATGAATGCCATGTGTTAAGTAATGTAACACCATGTACCATATGCACACCTGAGGATCCTGACTAACATCTACCCTCACTAATCATGAACCACAAAAACACAAACCCACCTTCATAGGTACCACAAGGGATAGGAACCTAGATGTAATGCTACCCAATGCCAGAAGTATAAACAGCAAGATGCGTGCAGTGTAAACGCACACAGTATAGAGAATGTAGATATCAGTGCTGTAATAGAAAACTGGGTCAAATCCCACATCAGCACCCTAACACTACCAGGTCACACCTCATACAGTGATGTACAGCTGCAAAACATGGAACAAGCTACAAAACGAGGGTGACTAGCAATAAATGTCATGGATAAACACACCCCCATGTTGGTACCACAACAAGAGGCAGTATGGATTATCCATGGTCAAATACCAATGGCTAAAACTGCCTACTACTATATAGCTTGCTGCAGACCACTGTCCTAATAGCAGGAACTGCACCAGGCCTATGTTGGAATACATGAAGATATCAAGCCCCCCAAACCACATTATATTGCTTGACTGAAAATACCTACACATACACCATAGTTTCATAGTTTCATAGTTTACTACTAGGCTATCTGCCCTAGTGCATTTATAAGCCTAGCCATAGTGATGTGGCTATTTCCACCCCTTATAGTGGTAATACGTGTACAGAATAGATTCCAAATATTGTGCCTCTGACTTAGTAGTGACACATTATGACCCCTTACTTAATTGAATAAGTTGACTGTCCCTCTGTCTAGTAGTGACACAGGGAGGACCCCTGGGGTAAACCTACGATCTCACATCCACTTGTCCAGATTTCTCTTGAAGAGAGTCAGTGAGGGACTCTGTCTAACATGAACTGCGATTCTGTGCTAGAGTGTGAGAAGCCTCTGAGTTATGACTGTCCCTCCAGCATGTCCTATACATGTATGTGCTGAGGTTCAAATCTTTAGCTCTCATGGTTCTGGTGGATTTGGATTGCTTGCAGTGGAGCATGTCCACCAAATCCTGATTGGACATGGTCTTGTATGTCAGGCATAGGTCACCTGTAAGTAGGCAGTATGCTACTGAATAAAGCTGGATTTTCTTTAGTCTGGAAGCATATGACATGTGTTGTAGACCCTTGATCCTCTTGGTAAGGTACATTTGGGGTCTCTCCAGCTGTTGCAAGTGCTGGGTGAGGTACATACCAAATGGGGCTTTGTATTCAATCATGGGCCTGATAAGGGAGAAGTATAGGCGTACAATGACCTCCTTTGATCTGGATGGAAAACCCTTCATGATAAGGTGAGCAAGATAGAAAGTCTTTCTAACCACTTTGGCAACATGGGTGTCAAACGAGAGGTCACTATCTACATGGGTCCCCAGGTGTCTGATTTGTTTTCTGTGCTCAGTGGGTTGCTGTCTATGTGTTAATTTGTGGGTACTTTGTTCCTCCCAAAGGGGATGACTACACATCAGTTGCATTCAGTTTCAGGCCATGATTCCGGCACCAGCTATCTGTTTTTGTGAGGGCATTCTGTAGGATGTGTGTGCCAGCTGATGTATTCACTATGGTGCCTAGGTTGCAGTCATCTGCAAACTTTGTCAGCCACAACCCTCCCATGTTTGCTTTCACATCTGAAAAGTAAATGCCAAATAAGAGGGGTCCCAGGACAGATCCTTGTGGGACACCACTTGTGACTGGCTTTGAATCTGACAAGGCACCTGCAATGTCGACTTTATGGGTTCTGTTTCTTACCCATTTTGCAACCTATCCTGTGACATATGGTTTTATATTTCAGCTGTTGAGCTTGTCTATGATGCCTGAGTGGGGTATTGTGTCAAAGGCCTTAGCCAAGTGCAGGTAGGCTGTGTGGACTGCGTAGCCCTCATCAATGGCCCTACTGACAGTTTCAAAATAGTCAACTAGGTGCAAAAGGCAGGATCTGCCCTGTACAAAGCTGAACTGGGTGGGATCAAGGGTCTGTAGGTCACCAGTGTCTCTGTTTAAGAGCTCCATAATGACTCTTTCCATAGCTTTGCAGACAAGGCTGGTTAAGCTTGTGTGGTGGTAGTTCCCAGGGTCTGTGGAGGCATCTCCTTTGTGGAGTGGGACCACTGTTGCTGTACGCCAGTGTTCAGGTACATATCCTGTAGCAAGGCTAAGGTTAAATAGCATTTGTATATACGGGTTTAGCTCCTTCTGGAGTTCACGTATGCAACTGGGGATACCATCAGGTCCCATTGATGCTGTGTTTTTGTCTTTGCTGAGTGCGGCTCTCACATGGACATCTGAGATGACAGTGAGGTTACATTCAGCTGTGATAACTGTCTTCTTTTGGGGGTGAGAGAGGGGGAAAATTGCACTGAACCTGTCTGCCAGAATGCTGCCAATATCTGTCAGGTCACTGAAATTTATGTTGTTGTGTACCAACTCTGAGCATATCTGAGGGTTCCCACCCAGGTTTCTGACATAACTGAAAAAGGCATTGTGGTTATCTTTATTGTCTTTGGTGATTTTTGTCTCAAGGTTGACCTTGGATGTCTTTATGAGAGAATGTAGCTTTTTACTAGTGCTGCTCACAGCTGCCTTCCCATTAGGAGATTTAGCTTCTGTCTTGCATTAGTATCCTTCATTTGTTATACAGTTTGTTTATGGCTGGGGTCCACCAGACAGGCCACTTTCCCTTGGTGGAGAGGGTCTTGGTTTTATATGTGATTGCATGGTCCATGCTTTCTTGGAGATGTCCGTAGAAAGCGTCTGTGAAGGAGTCACCATTGTGTGTTGTGGTTTCCACTGGCCCAGTGGGCTTAAAGGATACCATCTCAGTCTGAAGAAGTGTGAAGTCAGCTTTTGAGATGTTTGTCACTATACTCTTTGTATTATACTAGCACCGACACATTTGTAGACAATTTCCCAGAATCCATCAAACAAAATGGACATGCAAAATCTAACACTTCCACAAGAGGGGTAAGCATACTGGATGTGATAATCAGAAATATGTGTACTGGATGTCAAGATGAGAAGTGTATCCCTCACTGGTAAGACCAGTGTGGTTAGGCTTACAAATGCCCTAGGGTGGATAGCCTAGTATGAACCTATGAACCTATTATGATACAAATTGTACCGGACACTAAGGATAATCCCAAGGCTGCTGCAACTGATGGTAGGAAGTGTGTTGTGAATTCCCAGATATGCTCTGGATCACACAAATATTACAAACAACATACCAAACACACACACGTATTGGCAACATATATCCTGACAGGTGCAGTGCAAACCCCCCCCCCCCATAATGCAAAATATCTTTCCCAGCAGACTGCTGCCTCCCTGACATTATTTCAGCCTTACCACAGGATATGTACCCAAAGAGCAGTGTACAACAACAGTGGTCGTTCTCAAGAAAGGTGTCGCCTGAATGTATACTAAAAACAACCACCACAGAATCCTGAGAAGCTTGGTCTGCACAGCTATGGAAAGGATCAGCATGTACCGCAGACATAAAGATATTGGGGATCTATTGACACCCGACCCTACCCAGTGTGGGTTTATTAAGTGCAGACCTTGCCCCTAAACATGTGTGACTCAGTTGAAACAGTAATTGAGGTCACTGATGAGGGCAATGTGGTCCATATAGCGTAGCTGGACCTTGCAAAGCCTTCCATACAATACCCTACGTGTTCAATATAAATATGCTCACCAGCTTATATATACACCCCTATGTCACTAGAGGGGTTGCAAACCAGACCAACGACAGAACTGACATGGTCAAACATGCTGCAGCCATGTCAGACTACAAACCACATATAGCAGGTATCCCATAAAGCTTGGTCCTGGGACCTTCCCCGTCTGGTATATATATGCCCCATAGGTACAGGCCAACATGTAAGGACTGTGCCTGAACATGTTTGCAGAGGACTACAAACTGCCCAACATATCTGACACTCCAGCTGACACAAGCATCCCACAAAAGGGCCACATAGAAACAGACAACTGGTGCCATAGCCATGTCAGCAAGTTAAATGGAGAAAACTGTATAGTCAACCTCTGTGGATATACAGTAAGTGACCACCAATTACCACATAGGTGTTAACCCATTACATACTTAGCATGTAATGACAGACCTGGGTACACAAGGTGATAGATATCCTGCATTGGACAAACATGTGGCTGTAGTGTTAACAGAAACAATCCATATACCAACCTAATCATGAAGGTTATGACATCTAAATAAGGGGAGGTCATTGTGGTTCTGCAGTTATCCTTCATCAGCATTACAATTGACTACAACAGCCCCTGTGGGGTGTACCTCAACAGACATCTCCATCAACTGTAAAGTCCACAACAGTACCCCACCAGGAGTATCACAGAGCTTGAACAGATGTAATGTGTTGCCTGATTAAACAAGAGTGCAACTCCACACACTGCCATGCTGGCCACCCAGACGCAAGCTGTGCCTGATGTAGAAAGCCATGTCCAAGCTGGAATCAAGGAACATGCTGCACCTTGTACAATCTGAATGGCAGTGAGCTATGCACATGAGGGACCTGAACCCCAGCACTGACATACATAGAACAAGCTGTACTGCATTATCCATAACACAGAAGCCACCCCCACGCATGAGTAAACTACCAGTACAGGTTATCCATAGAGTCACTCATTGATTCTCCTCAACAGGAATCTTAATGAGTGGATGGGAGATGGTAGGTCTACCCTGGGTATCACTGTTATGTCACGGGTAGACAGAGGCACAGTATACTAAACATGACATATGTCATGGCAAACTACACTTACAATGTGTTGAAGGACAAACACACTCTCTGACTAGCATTAGAAATGGCCTAGGGCACATCGGTAGTGTTTGCCAATGTACACCTATGTTGTGGAATACACTACTGATGTTGGACGAGGCTGTTGTAAGTAGTTAATATCTGAACATAATGCAACATGGTCAGATGTGCACAACTGGACCCTAACCATGCTGTTGTGCTCACTATGGAAATGTAAAGCAGTGATAGGACTAAAGCCCAGGATACTGTCCACCACAGTGAAAGTACTGAACCACTACACTATACAGTACTACAGTGTTAGGTCAGTATGAACGGATGTTGACAATTGTATGCAAAGTATCCCATGCAAACCCTGCAGGCACACTATAATCCCTGTTGTGTTCACACAAAAAGCATTTGTACAGTAACTACACAACATGACACAGAACACACAACCATAAACAGGAGATATTTGTTGAAGTTCACAGTCATCCACAAATTTGATGGTCTGCAGAGTTCAACATATGGAAAGCTCACACTGGGCATGCTCACACACTTTGATAAATGAGACATCTTTCACACAACGTGCCATGGGAAGGCTGACCTGGGCATGCTTACACACTTAGTCCAAATATCAGTTTAGCATTTTGCCACATATATCTGGTATATGTACGTGTTATTCCAGTAACCAACAACATTATAGCAATCTGAACAGTGCTCACACTTAAATGACTACAGAGACATACATGATATAGTGGATTTCCCCCATATGCAAACATCTTCCACAGATACACAAGTTGTTCATACAAACAGGAAATGTTATGGCAATAAAGACCTGCAAACACTGCTATCAGCACCAAATAATGTGCATCTGACAGTTAAACATATGGGTGTAGAGGCCAACACTACGCTGTTTGCCCTAGGGAATGACAGCTTATCCAGGGTGTGTGTGTGTGGGTGATTGTGGTTGGTCTGTGTGCAAGTCTATGTGAGGGAAATGTTCCTTTTAGCAACTGGGAAAACACACCACAGGATGCTCATTCCCCTTTCTAAACACTGATGATGTGAGCACCCTATAAGTATATCAGGAGAAAGGAAATCACCCAGTAATCCGAATAGCGCATTCTGGTAATGTGCCCATCTCCAGTGTCATAACATAGTTAGGTAGGGGTTTGAATGTGGCAAGTGTGTGTGAAGGGGGGATAGTGTGTGTGTATGAAAGGAACATCCCTTTTGGCAACTGTGAAAACACACCACAGGATGCCCATTCCCCTTTCTAAACACTGATAATGTCAGCACCCTATAAGTATATCAGGAGAAAAGAAATATCCCAGTAATGCAAATAGCACGCTCTGCTAATGTGTCTGTCTTTGGTGTCATAACATAATTAGGTAGGAGTTTGAATCCAGCAAGTGTGTGTGAAGGGGGGTTAGTGTATGAAAGAAACACCCCTTTTGGCAACTGTGAAAACACACCACAGGATGCCCATTCCCCTTTCTAAACACCGATGATGTCAGCACCCTATAAGTATATCAGGAGAAAAGCAATCTCCCAGTAATGCGAATAGCGCACTCTGCTAAGGCGTCCGTCTCTACTGTCATAGCATAGTTAGGTAGAAGTTTGAATCCAGCAAGTGGCAAGTGTGTGTGAAGGGGGGGTAAGTGTGTATGAAAAGAACATCCCTTTTGGCAACTGTGGAAACACACCACAGGATGCCCATTCCCCTTTCTAAACACCGATGATGTCAGCACCCTATAAGTATATCAGGAGAAAAGAAATCCCCCAGTAATGCAAATAGCATGCTCTGCTAATGCGTCTGTTTCTAGTGTCATAACATAGTTAAGTAGGTGTTTGAATCCAGCAAATGTGTATGAAGGGGGATTAGTGTAAGTTTGTATGAAAGGAACATCCCTTTTGGCAACTGGGAAAACACACTACAGGATGCACATACCCCTTTCTAAACAATAGCACAATTATATATGGCTTTTGATTCCAGACATGTCACGTGTGTTTTGCTCACACAGAATGCCCATGTGTGCGGTTTGTTTCTCACAATAATGCATGACATCGATTAAACCAGTTATGGCAATGCACACATGATGTATGTGTGTGCCAAATACACATATGTACCTGTGACCTTCAATAGTTACCATGTGTGATGCCTGCCACATGTGAATACATGGTATTTGCACTGGGTAACATCAGTGGCGGCTGGTGACTTCAAATCAAAGGGGGGCTGCAGGAGACAGCTGAATGGGCGGGGCCAACAGGAACGGGATGTGGTCAACCAAAAAGGGGTGGAGCTATGGTACAATGGGATCAATGCTGGACATATTTATTTACATGAAATAAATGCTCAGTCAGTATGGCGCATGCTGAATACTTTACACAGCACACATTGTTACATACATACACACATTGGTTTGAACACTTACCTCTGTGGTATACTGCAAACAGTACTTCATACTCTGTTTCTGCACCTGAGGAGAAGCTGTGGTCTGGAACACATCAGGTCATACTGGATTTCTCCCCCCCCCTTTTTCATGGAGGCTCAAAAGGGACAGTTTAAAGTTTCCCCAAGCAAATACTATTCACGTGACCCCCACCTGGTTCCAAATAAGTGCTTGTAGTCTCTTTCAGTTGTTCCTGTTAGGGGTTTGCCACATCAGATCTGTTTCCATTTCTTCCTGTCCTCTGCATCTTGCTCTGTCACCACATCACTTCCTCTACCATATCCATAAATCTAACCTTACGAATCCTTCCTCTTTTCTTCCCTGGCAGCTCCATCCTTAGCATCCTTCTCCCAATATACCCAGCATCCCTCCTCAGCACATGTCCAAATCAACACAATCTCGCCTTTGGGCATGCCTTCCCCCTCTTCTAGAGCCAACAGTAGCCTCCCCCCCAATTTCTGCCAGCACCCTGTTGGCTAACAGTACTGGTGGTGGTCATTGTTAACCCGGGCCTCGACCAATCCTGTATCGAAATCTGTATTGTTGTCCCACATGTCATTTGTCAGAGGTATACATAGTGCTGCAAGGTTATATTTTTGCTTATTTTTTTAATGATTTCTGGTATATTATTGTTTAAAAATTTTTAATTAAAAGACTTTGGAGTTTTTCTCCCCAGCCCTCTACAGTAAAAGGGCTGTTGCCCAGACAGGCCTCTACCGGTCATCAAATGCCAATAAATAAATCAAGTAGAAACACCTCGTGTGACATATTCAGACCACAGAAAACATAATTACACTGAGGGTTAACATGTTTTCATTTCACAATTGTTCAAAAAAAGTCTCTACATCAATGGTATGTTCAAAAGTCATGCCACAGATTTTTTTTTTTCCGATAAGTATACTAGCACAAATATCTTTAATATCAACAACTTATAGCAAAAGCAAAGTATCCATAATGACATATCTATGAATATATATATATATCTTGCTTTGCTTGAGTAGACACCATTCTAGGCCGCAATAGTCCTTTTGCCACAAGATAATAGTTGTAAAATAAAAGACTATGAAACACTTTGTGGAATTATCACCATTATTCTGTGCACATTTGAAGTCTGGCAATCTTAAAACTCATTATAAATAATTATGCCGTGTGTCACTTGCCTTAACTGCATGTCAGTACTTCTAGTGGGCTTGCTCAAAGCCGCACTTGTCCATAATATCTGAAAAAGTCCCAAATCAATTGAGACTTTACATTTTAACATAGTAGTTTCAAATAAAAAAACAATATTTTCTACTTTAAGCATTTTACAAAAGTACGGATTTCTTCACATATGTTTTTGCTCCGCCATAGTCATCACAAATAGCTTGCACTCATTATATTTGCATACAGGCATAGCTGTGCTATTTTCAGATGACTGCTGCACAAATGCAAATACTTGGACTATGAATACCACTCATAATCTTGATTAAAGAGACTCCATTTAAGAATACAGCCATGTTACAAGCACGTACTAGACCCTGCAATCCCAAAGGCACAACTAGGAACCCTAATACATGTGCTCCAAGTTCTGAAAGCTAAATTTCTTCCACCCAACTTAAATCCTAAACTCACTAGACCAAAATGGAAACAGTTTACAAAACAAACTATATATGCACTGCCACAAAAATCATATAACAAATAAAAGCATGGTCTCAAACTCTCAATGCATCTGCTTTCCTCTCCACACCCCCAGGGGAGAAGTGCATGGGTCCCTCACATTTACTCCTTTCTCTCCCTGCCTAGCTTTTCTAGCACTGGGCCAGATAATCACATCCTGCTTACATTGGTTGTAGTAATGAACAACTATTGCATTTCCTAGTGTATCTCCTTTCACTGACCTTGTAAAAATGGAACCTGCCATTTATAATATTGCATTTCTTGCTTCTGTCCACTGTTTCATTGCCTTGACTTTTAAGCACCATGCAGGTAAAAAAGCAAATCAATTACATTAACAACCTTATTAAGGGTGGAAGCTTTAATGAAATAAATTTCTTCAGTGTCACAACACAGGCTCATCCCTATGAAACAGTCAATAATGTTCTCACACCTGAATTGATATTAATTTTATTTGTTAGAATTAATACATTTGAATACATAAGTGATTCAACTGCACAGGTGTAAAGATGAAGCATGAATTAAACAATCACTTAAAGAACTGATGGGCATAAACTGTCAAATGGTAGTATGCTGTTGTATACTTAGCAAAGATCAGATACAGTGAGGTGATGAGAACTAGGGTAAAATGGAGTAGGCCTTGCTATAAGGAACAATTTTACATATATATATATATATATATATATATATATATATATATATATATATATATATATATATGTACACACACACACACACACACACACACACACACACACACACACACACACACACACTCTGTTGACATGGGAACCCTGTGTCCTGGACAATTACATTTGCTGGAGCCAGGATATACTTAGTAAAATATATACATACCTTGGAAACATTGGTTTTGTATTTCATAACAATGAATGAGTGTCATGATAAGATTAGATTTTGTGTCTAACCTATCACTAGGAAAATATCTTCATTTTAACTCATACATACTTTAACACCTGTAGTGCTGGTTCTATGGATTTTATCTCCTTCAAGCCTACAGTGCTTAGAAGATATACTATACACTGTGCTATTGTCAAAATGCAGCTTAATCATGGCACTGAATTTGTAATCTTAAATGCTGTACTTAAGCAAGCATAAATGTGAAAAAAATAGTTTAACTTAAAACCATAACGCATAAAGCCGTTTTACTTAATTAAAAAAATCTTTGCTATATTTAAATGTAAATGTAACTGAGCTTAAGGCAATGGATATTCAGCCTGCCAGATGTCAGGAAATTACTTGACATCACATTAACCAGCTGTAGTACGTGTGAATGAGTTAACACATGCCTTTGTGACCTCATACTTTTCAAGTTTAAATTCTTAACTCTTTGAACCTTAGGCAGCAGTGGCTAACCAAGATTTTTGCTTCCTGAAGGCTTTGATAATAACATATTTTTTGCATCCTTAGAGTTTTTTTTCCCCCAAAATCACACACAGAAAGCATACTTCAGGTAAATCCTTATATTTTGAAAATGATAGGTGATTAAAAAAGCACAAAACAGCAGTTTTGCCCATGAAACATCAGTCTATATACTCATTGCAATTTCAAAGCTACAGCAAGTGACACTAATTTTGTATTTAAAACTAACTGAAAAGATACATATTTTTACTAACTCTTCTAATGAGTGTGTTCATACAAAACTGTTATATCTCCATTGTCTGACAAGACAGATGTACATGATCACAAAGGCATTTTCAACTTGTTATGACATTCCAATGACATAAGACACAACACCATTCTGCAGTGCAGTTTGGGTGCATTTGGAACAATATGGAAAACATAGATACTTATTTTTAATAATATTTCCAGACAAATGCTCAAAATATAAGAATCTGTGCAGGATACATGCAGATTATTAATGCCAAATTTGATTGCCTGAATGTTGTTTTCAGATCATTTGCACACATGGGGTTCACCCAACCTTGATGATATTTATGCAGGTATGAATTTATTGGTCATAACCGTTGAAACAACCGAACATGTATATCTCTGATATGTTTATGATACAAACCATGTTCACTGTTCTCTTTTAATACCCCCCCAGAGAAGCTTCAAATCTTCATGAAAATTCATGTATTTTTTGAGTGTTTCATCACACATGCATAGTAATTTATCAGCTTGCACATGGCACATTGCTTCCTAATGATGAGGTTATTATTTGTGGGACAGTACCATGAACATGCAGCTATTGTGTATATTCAAAACTGCATGACCAACTAAAGCTGTACATCTCAGGGTGTCTGCATATTACCCATTTCTTTATTGTGTGTTTTTTTCCCTTTTATCCCATGTACTCGTATTTGGACATTTATATTGGTCCTGCGAAGTCCATTGATGCATTATTAAAGCAAACATGTCAGACTATGGTATACTTTCCATTGAATTTCACACACAGTGTTAAATAACTCATGGAAGATATGTCAAACATTGAATGTTTCACTTTCCACATATAGTAATTCATGTCAGCTTGCAGATTACATATAAAACAACTAAACACACAGAATAATAAAACAATAAATAACATAAGGACACGGCAGATCTATCATCTATCTAACTGAGTCTGACAATATTGAATACACATAGTTTACATACCAAGAGAAAGAAGAAAAGAAAGTACTTCTTTCAGCCAGCGAATGAAATAGGCCGCCAATGCCAAGCAATAAAAAAATCCAGCACTTAGTCTTAGTCTAGTCAAATAAATCCTCAAAGCTCAAGTCCGCAACCAAAACTGGCTGCAACTGTTTGCTTCTCGCTCTTTTCCCAGCACATAAAGCCCGGGAACAGAGCGAGAACAAATCAGCAGCCATTTAGCCCATCCACTTCATGCACGTGCCTGCGGATGTGGCAGTCCGAACCCCTTCCAATTCTATGCGGTTTGGAACCACATAGACTGCTGGGCATCACCCTGATGCCTTAATTGGCCTTCCGGACTGCAGCTCCAAGTAGAAAGAGAAAAAAAAACTTATTTTTTTTAAAACCGCCGCAACCTGGAATTCGACAGTGCACATGCTCATCAGTCGGAGTAAAGCAAGCAGCTGGCTGACAGAGAGATGAAACGAAAGAAGACAGACAGTAAAAATAAATAGAGTACTTTTTTTCTTTTTTCCTTTTTTTCTGAGGGGGCTGCAGTCCGGCAGTCCGATGGCACGAGCCGCCCCTGGGTAACATTATGACTGTGGTCTTCTGTGCAGGTGCTGCATGTGGGATGTGTATATACAGTGTGAGATGTAGATGCTATCAACCTAGCAGTGAGGGATACACACCTGGTCTGGGGCATATAGTCTACATGTTGTTGATGAACAGGTGCTGCATGTTTTCACCTGTTGTGGGAGTGGTAAGAAGTTGTTCCATAGCAATGCAGTGACTGCATGCTAAGAACCTTTCAGCTAGGGTGTTGTAGCTACAGTAATTCATTAGCATTCAGTAATATGTCAGCATTCCTGGTGAGGGTATGATGCCAACCAAGGTCAGGGTTCTACCAGCCTGTGCCACTTGCTCAGTGAGCCCTTCCATGTTCCCTATCATGTATTCCAGTGAGGGACATCACACGTCAGCTGTAGTGGCATGGACAATGACTGAGTCATATGTGTCCATGCATCTGACTGACCTGTATGCTTGTGTTATGTGGTGGACCATAGTGCCCCATGAGCATATCACTGTGACCTTCACCTTGTCCAGCCTGGTGAGCATGACCTCACTGTACCGGACAATAAAAGTACCTAACACAACTGCAGCAGGAGTGTTGTATAGCTGCACAGATTGTGCTTGTTTGGCACGCAGGATTTGTGTGCTATGTGTTATGCGTGCTGTGTTCAGGCCTAATGTATGCCTGTGTGCCGGCTGCAGAGGTGTCTGCCACTCAGGCAGGATGCCATTCTTAGGCTCCACGAATGGCCCAGTGTGTTCCCGTGCTTGTATTGCTGTCAGTGTAGGTCTACATCAGACTGGTATTGCAGTCACTGTAGTATTTCATGCCACCTGACAGGTTATGCCAGTACTGGGTTCAGAGTGCTTAGTCCACAGTTTGGCTATGTGTTTCCATCTCATGCATGTGTTGTACATCCATGGGTAGGGGATAGGGTTGACTGTGTACATGTGGCAGCTGTGACATTACTACATGACTCACATATTCCACAACTGTACCATAGAGGTGACTGACAACTGACCTTTGCACATGCTACCATAGTATTGAGATTGCATTGGTGATTAACAGCACATAGGGCCAATGGTGAACAAGATACATAGGTTCATAGGTTCATACTAGGCTATCTGCCCTAGGGCATTTATAAACCTAGCCAGAATGTGTGTGGCTTTCACCATGCATTGTAAATCTATCTTGCTATGCCCTTTTCCAAGGCTAGTATACCGTGCCTCTGTCTAACAGTGACACATAAGTGATACCCAGGGTAAACCTACAATGTCCCATCCAGTCATTAATATTCCTCTTGAAGACAGTCACTGAGTGACTCTGCCTAACCTGTATTGGGATACTATTCCAGAGTGAAGGGAGCCTCTGAGTTATGAATGTGTCCCTCCAGCATGTCCTATGTATATCACTTCTGAGGTTCAAGTCTATCCAGCGTGTAGCTTGATGGGATTTGGATATTCTGAGGTGCAGCATGACCATTAAGTCAGGGTTTGACATGGCTTTATATGTCAGGCATAGATTGCCTATGAAGAGGCAGTATCCCACTGAGTAGAGCTGCTGTTTCTTTAACCAGTCAGTATGTGGCATATGTTTGAGCACTTTGATCCTCTTGTTGAGGTACTTTTGTGGTCTTTCCAGTTACTGCAGATGTCTGATAAGGTGCATGCCAACAGGGGCATTGTAGTCAATCATGGGCATGATGAGGGATGAGTAAAGAGGTACAATGTTCCCCCCGATCTACATGTGAATCCCTCCATGATGAGGTGGCCTATATAAACTGTTTTTCTAACCACTTTGGCCATGTGGTTCTTAAATGAGAGAATGGTATCAACTTGTGTGCCCCAAGGTCCATAATTCCTTCTTCTGTACTTAATGGATTAACACATATGTGGTACTTTGTGGTCACTTTGTTTTTGCTAAAGGGGATGACTACACACTTTTTGGCATTCAGCTTGAGGCCATGGCTGTGACACAAGTCATCTGTTTCTAAGAGGCCCTTTTGGAGGATGCGTGTGTTGGCTGGAGAGTTGATTATGGTGTCCAGTTTGCAGTCATCTGCGACTTGCTCAGCCACAGTCCTTCCATGTTGGCCTGTACCTCTGATAAATATATGCTGAACAAGACAGATCCCAGGGCTGAGCCTTGTGGGACACCACTTGTAACTGGTTTTGAGGCTGACATGGCTCCAGCAATTCTAACCATGTGTGTTCTGCCCTTGAGCCACTGTGCAATATATGTAGTGACATAGGGGTTAATATGTACACTGGTGAGCTTCCCTAGAATGCAAAAGTGGGGTATTGTATCAAGGGCTTATGCTAGGTCCAGGTAGGCTGTGTAGACCACCTTCCCCTTGACAGTGGCCTTGGTGACTATTTCAAAGAAATCAAACAGGTTTGAGAGGCAGGATCTGCCATTGATAAAGCCAAACTGTGTATGATGCAGTGTCTGTAGGTCCCCAATATCTATATTTATGAGGTTCATGATGATCCTTGCCATAGCTTTGCAGACCAAGCTATTCAGACTTATGGGGCGATAGTGTCCTGGATCTGTTAAGGCACCACCTAAATGTAGAGGGACCACTGTTGCTGTACGCCACTCTTTGGCCACATATCGTGTAGTAAGGCTGGGATTGAACAGTAGTGTTATGTCTGGGTGTAGCTCTTCTTGGAGTTCATGTAGGACACAGCCTGGGACACTGTCTGGTCCCATTGATGCAGTGTTTATTTCTTTGGAGAGGGCAGCTTTTACCTGAGCATCTGAGATGTCAGGGGGGGAAGCACTCTGCTGGGAGAAATATTTGCCCTTTTGGTGTGGGGGGGGAGGAGAAGTTAGCAGTGAACCTGTCCACTAGGATGTTGGCAATGTCTGTGTGTTTGGTGTTTCTTTTGACATCTTGGACTACCTCTGAGCATATCTGGGAATTACCACCCAGGTTCCTAACATAACTAAAGAAAGCCTTGTGATTATCCTCAGTGTCTTGTGAAATCTTCTCTCAAAGATGGCCTTAGACAATCTTATGAGTGCCTGTAGTTTTCTTCTAATACTCATCACTGATGCCTTCACATTTTGGGAGTTTGTTGTATCATTTAGTAGCTTCATCCTTCTGTTGTATAGTTTGTTTATGGCTGGTGTCCATCACACAGGACGTCTGCCTTTGGAGGATTGGGTCTTGCTTTTATTTGGGATTGCATGATCCATGCATTCCTGAAGGTGTCCATAGAATGCCTTTATACAGGTATCTGCAGTCTGGTCCATATTTTCAACAGGCCTGGGGGCTTTGAAGGTTTCCACATCATTTATGAGGAGTGTGAACATGCTTTACATGAGTTGTTGACTGTATTCTTCTGTGCAGGGGGTGGCCTCGGGATGTGGATATCCAGTGAGATTAGTTTATGGTCTGATCTTACCAGTGAGGGATACACTTCTGGTCTGGAGCATAGAGTCCCCATGTTGGTGATGATCAGGTTCAGTATGTTTTCCCCTCTTGTGTGAGTGGTAACAAGTTGTTCCATAGCATTTTGGTATATAAATTCCAGTAATCTTTGGGCTAGGGTGTTGGAGCTACAGTCATGCTCCCAGTCTATGTTTGGGTAGTTTAACTCACCCAATATAATGGTGTATGGACAGACCTACATATTTCCAACTGTTTTCAGGAAGGCCAAGTGCGGTTCTTGTATTTGTGAGGGTGGTCTGTAGCAGGCTATAACCTGGAAGGCAGTTTTACCCATTGTTACTTGCATATGGATAGTCTCTGATGTTTGGTGCTTTGCCACCAACCTGGAGGTGTGGGTATCTTGGATGAATATCAATACACCCCCTACTTTTGTGGTTTTCTGCAAGTTTTAGGCCTGAAAAGTATGGTATGAGGTATAACTTAGTAGTGCTGGGGTGCTGTTGGTAGCCCTGAATCCGGTATCTGTTACTGCACAGATAGCGATGTTCTCCATGCTGAGGAATGTTTCGAGTGTGTGCATCATCAGGTTTAGAGTCCTGCAGTAGCATATATGACTGCTCACGTGGACAGATGCCAGGTAAGTCATATGCAAAGTGTCACAGGCAACATACATGTGCACAGGAGAAACAGTGACATTCTGTCAAGTGAGACATGAACATACATATAGTAAGCTATGCAGATGTCACTAGGAGTCCACAGAAGCTGTGTAACTCTGCATGGCAGGTCGGATCAGTATTCCAGGGTAACTGCAAGGAAACATGCATGCAAACATAGCTACTGTAAGCAGGGCTGCATGTAGTCCATTGTACAACAAACAAGCTGTACCACTTTCAGTAGGTAACACTGCAAATGCTCACCAGCTGACATATGAATACCTATGTCACCAAAGGTGATACTTACCAGACCACGGACAGAAATGACATGGCCAGACATGCTGCATCCCACATAAACACATATCTCAAGCAACACAGACCTCACAAAGTCAGTGTTCTTAACAGGCACAGCCCATAAGGCCAAACACAATGTGTGACACACCTATAATAGGTGATGCCATAGTCAGACACACTGACGTCCCGCTCTCCAGACTGAGCAAGGTGAGGGTCACATTTAGCTACCTGTCGGGTGATAGAATGTGCCACATAACACAAGCACTCAGGTCACTCCACAGCAAGTACAAGTATGAGGCAGTCATTGTCCATGCTGGTGTGAACAACCTGAGACGTATCTCCCTGGACCACATGGAAAGAGACACAGAGGAGCTCTTACATCACCCTCTCAAACTCAGGAATCTCACACAGCCTGCATGACGACACAGGAGAGTATAGATTTCTCTGCAAACACCATCATACTGGGTGACTTCAACTACCCAAACATAGACTGTGAACATTACTCAAGCCACAATACCCAAGCTCTAGGGTTCCCATAGTTCAGAAACTCTTTAGCTATGGAACAAGTAGTCAACATTCCCACAACAGGGGAAAATATACTAGACCTGATCATCACAAACATGAGTACAAAATGCTCACCACTTGAAGTATATCCCTCATTGTTGCAATCGAACCATATACTAATCACACTGGAGTACTGGATCCCCCACATATGCAAACCTCAAACACATCTATGTGTGTGTGGGAAATGCCCCTATTAGCAACTGTGACAGTACACTACAGGATGCAGATTCCCCTTTTGAAACACTGATGATGTCAGCACTCTATAACTATATTACCTGAACTAAAGCTCCCCAGTAATTTGTATAGTGCGCTCTGCTAATGCATCTTTTTCTAGTGTCATAACACAGTTAGGTAGGGTTTTGAATCCTGCGAAGGGAATATGTGTGAGTGGGGTTTGTGTGTGTGCATAATGCTGTAAGGGAAAAGTGCCTTTTGCCAACTGGGAGAACACATTACTGGGTGCACATCCCTCTTCCTAAACACAGATGATGTCAGCACCCTCTAAGTACAGCATTAGAAAAGATTTTTCCCTCTAATGCGAATAGCGCACTCTGCGAATGTGTCTGTCTCTACTGTCATAACACAGTTAGGTAGGGGTTTGAATCTTGCAAACGGAAAGTGTGAGTGGGGTTAGTGTGTGTGCACAATGCTGGGGGTGGGATGTGGCTTTTGCCAAATGGGGCTACACACTGCAGGGTGCACATTTCCCTTAACAAACAGTGATGTTGACAGCACCCTATACAAACAACATGACAACAGACAACTGCCAGTACTCAGTATAGTGCTACATGCTACTGTAACACGCACATGTACCAGAACATACCTAGATAGTGTTTTGAAACCTGAATGTGGCAAGTGTGTGGATGTGGGATGTTTCTGTGTGTGCATTTCCGTATGGAAAACATGTTGGATGTGGCAATCAGGGAACCACAGTACCTGATGCACATTACACTTTTAAACTAATGAGGTTGCCTGCACCCTGTGAGTACAGGTAGAGAAGAGGAAATCGGTAGTAATCCAAATAGTGCACTTTTCAAATGTGTACCTGTCATGTGTCGACAGCTACTCATGTAGGGTAATAAATAATGGAAATGGAAGGTGAGCGTGTGCGTGTGTGGGGGTAGCAGGGTGTGTATAAATGCATGTGTGACAGAACAGATACATATAGCTGAATCTACAATACAGCACATGATGCACATTCCCATAGTCAATGGCAGTATGTGATGGTGTGCAGCTGGTACACTTTGGTAAGTAGTATGGGTGCAGATAACAATTCAGGACATTCATACAGTTACTGCAGCAGGAATGCTGGGATATACACACAATCATAGTGGAACAGTGAACAGTTAACAACATGTTACTACTTATACACATCTATGTAGTCACCCTGTGCATCAGCAACGTGTTTACCTTTTCCTGCACTGATGTTGTAGTATGCAGGAGGTGGCACAGTGTCATCATATGCACAGGGTGTGGGTTAGGTATTCCCAAGCCAGCCACTGGTACCACCAATTGACATGTGTGTGTATGTGTGTTTGTGAGGGGCAGCAGTACAGGGTGGACCAGTGTTGGTGCAGTGTGTGTGTGTGTGTATGTGTTTGCCCTAGGTGTTAAATTTCTGCATGTGTGTAAGCACGCACACAGTCCCACATAATGGCTGCCATGTACAGGGTTTTGTGGACAGCCACAGACTGCACCTGTCAAGTCATCCAGATCAGTGTCTGTGGGCACAGACACGGTACCTGTGCCTGGCAGGGGTGCTACGGACCGTATCCGGTACTAACCCAGACTGGGTACTGTCATCGGAAGCGGGTGTGTGTTGACTGGACACAGTTCCCTGTTGGGACTGTCCAGAGCCATGTGCACATGGTCTCCTAGGGTGTCCTGATGACAGCACTAACCCAGCATTGCTGGGGCTGCTGCTGGCACTTGAGGTGCATGAGTGGGCCTGTTGTTGTCCGCGGCGACTGCCAGCTGGTGCTGTTGCCGGCATACGGCCACGTCGACACCGCAAACGCACACCATCACCCTGGCCCATGGACATCTGGTTGTGGAGCAGCTGTTGTATGTCCCCACAACGTCTGTCAATGACATCTGTGAAATTACGAATAGCATTCGCAATGTCACGCATGCCATCTGTCATGGCTGTGCGACATGCTGTCAGCTCCCTCAGACCCTATCTGGTGTACCTTTCCACACGCACCTGTGCCTGCATAACAGTCCGAAACATAGTGGAGGTTGACATACCTCCTTGGGCACGTCGGCCAGAGGCAGTACGGCCATGGATGCCCCCACGAGAACCCATGGGCGACTGTCTGCGTGGTACCATTGGAGGACCCTGCTCATGGCTGCTTTGTGGGGATGCATGTACCACAGGTACCACATTATCCTGATCTATGCCCAATGCATACTGTCCATCACCTAGGGAAAATGGTGACAAAGGATGTAACGGCAGGATGACTGTGCGCATTGAAGGGGTTGACAGCTGTGTACTGTCAATTGGCTGACCAATGGCGGACCCAGACACGCCTTCCTGCACCATTATAGACGTTTCCTCATCATCAGTACCTGGGGCACAAGATTCAGGTTCCCTGCTGCAGGTCACCAGAGCAGCACCAGAACCTATGGGAGGAAAACAGGGAATACAGATTACAGTCTCAAGACATATTTTATGGTGATGCACTTCAATACAAATGCACACATTCAGAAATGGACACATGCAGTCATGGACACACACACACACATGCACACATGGGCACAGGCACATTTGCACACATGCACACCCCACAGTACACACACACACATCAGTACTGAGTTACACTACTCTTACTAGTAGTAACTTGAGCATTGCAGGTATTATTAAACATACTCACCAGCATGTATACTACTGAGTTACACTACTCTTACTAGTATTATAAATAGTTTTTCAGGTAATGATACACACACTCACCAGCATGTATGGCCTGCCTCGTTGCTAGATGGGAGGGACCTGGAAATATGAGGAAAGTAATGTCGGTGGGCACAAGTGTGCCATTATTTTTGCATATGATAAAGTACAGTAGTACACCAGTTCCCTTATACACATCAGCTGCTCATAATGCCAATATCACACATGCACAATTACATATCATGATGACAGATACATACCACATGCACACCGTATGCATGCATGAAGTAACAGTGTACAGAACAGTCATATGTACATATGGCATCTTACCTGCACGCTCAGTGTCTTGCTGCTGTGTGGATCCAACCTCCATCAGGATGCAAGTCTGATGCTGTTGTTGTTCTGGGGCTGGATCCACGACACTTAGCAGTAGCCCCTCCTGTCTGGTGAGGGGGGGATGTGTGGCCACCCCCTCACCTGTGGCAACCTGTTGCCTGCGGATATCTGCAGCACGCTGGCGGACATTTCTAATCAAATCACTGCAGTGATGTCTCACCTGCTCATATGTCCTATCATGCATGCCAACATCATTTATCCTGCTGACAAGGTTTTTCCACAGTGCAGACCTCTCCTGCTGATTCTGGGTGGTGCGTGAAAACAGGATGGCATAGTCATGCACCAGGCTCTGGTGGATCACTTCGTCCTCTGCAGCAGAGTATGCAGGGTTCCTTTTTGGAGCCATATCCCTGGAAAAGTACACACACAGGGTATCAGCAGAGTATGTCAGCAATATATGGTACAGAGTCTATACATGAAGTATTAAATTGTAGTTAGTTATTACTGCTTGGTTGTAACTTGATTAAAGTGTAGCTATCATTCTAAGTCTTTTGGTTTAAGCACTTGGCCTTCAGACCAGTTGTTTTACATTAGGAAGGTTTGTGGCAAGCACTGTGGTGGCAGGACAGGTAGCTTTCATCCTTCTAAGTTGGGAACTGCTGATTGAGAGCCCAGTGTCCAAGTGTATTAGTTCTGGTATAAGCAGTTGGCCTTCAGGCCAGTTATTTAACATTAACAAGGTTTGTGGTCTGCACTCTTGTGTGAGAATAGGCTGTACTCTGCCATTCATAGCTGGGAACTTCTGGTTTAAGGTCTATAGTGCCTGCATATTTGAACTGTATCTTACTGACATTGGTACACCTTGTTTGCTGTAGCATACACTACATCCAAGCCTCCTGAATCTAGCTTTGTTTATATGCTTGTTATTTGTTAGCTTGTTATTTCACTGGTACGCTAATTCCACATAATACACAGCTTCTCAGCACTTCTGTGAATCACTACTGATATCTGCATTACTTACTGTACTTATTTCCTTGTTACACTTGAAAGAAAGTGACTGCTTGTCATTTTTGCATTTAGTTAATTGTAACACATTGCACTTAAGTTACCTGGCACTTGCTCAATGAAGCTATTATATCAGTCAGCAGTAGAAATTAATATCAGTACACCCTCACTCCCCACTGGACCTTGTTTTCAATTATTACGGAATTCACAATAGTATTCTAGCATGTCCAAAGGTCAGTTGTCAATCTCCTCTCCAGTCCAGCTGGTGAGTGTGGTAATCCAGAGGCAATGTTATAACAGCCTCATGTACACAGACAACCCCCTCCTCCTAACAACAAATTCAAACACATGGAGTGATGCAACCATATACCAAACTGGAGGCTAGGCTCTCTCTACTCAATACTACCATAACCAGTCAGGAGGAGAAGGAAACCACACTCACTACAATTCCAGTCTCACATAGACCTACCACGACAGCAAAACAAACACATAATCACACAAAAACATACTCGGAGGCTCAAAATAAAGATCTGCCTAAGCAGCAGAGACCTCCAAAGCAGACACCCAAGCAACCGCTACCCCAAAACAAAACACGTGCAACACATATCTCACAAAGCCAATGTGCTGAACACTCACAGCCCTTAACAGTGAACAACACACCTCATACATATGTAATAGATGACTCTATCATCAGGCACACTGACGTCACATTCACCAGGCTGAACGAGGAGAGGGTCACAGTGAGCAGCCTGTCGGGCACTACGACCCGCCACATAACACAAGCACTCAAGTCATTCCAAGGCAAGTACAAATATGACTCACTCATTGTCCATGCTGGTGTGAATGACCTGACACATACCTCCCTGGACTACATGAAAGGAGACAGAAAGGAGCTCTCTGAGCATGTAGCCCAAGACAGTATGACCCTGACCTTGAGTAGCATCTTACCCTCACCATGAATGATGCCACAATATCAAGGCAAGATGATCACTTTCAAAAATTGACTGAAGTACTGGTGTCATTCAAAGGTGATCCAATGCCTGTCAACTTTGGATGATATGCTGTACAAGCCACAAAGCTTGCACCTGTCACCCCTGGGCTTTTGGATTTTGGCAAAGGCTCTTGCTACACCCATAGTGCCTTTATTAGGCAAGGCTCATAAGGCAAACCCACATCCATAGGTATCACAGAGGATGAGGAACTAAGAGTAATGCTACTCAACGCCAGAAGTCTAAACCTCAAGATACACGCACTCAAAACTCTACTTAGCATTATGGACATCGATATCTGTGCAGTAACAGAAAACTGGTTCAGGTTTCCCAAGAGCACACCAGCACTACCAGGTTATACCTGTTACCATTCTTGTCGGCCCCAACACTTGGACCAAACAACAAAAGGAGGGGGAGTATCAATATTCATCAAAGATACCCACACCTCCACATTGGTGGCAAAGTACCACATAGGTGTTAAGCCATTAAGTACAGAAGAAGTAATTGGGGACCTGGGGAACAAACTTGATAGCAATCTGTCATTTGACAACCACATGGCCAAAGTGGATTGAAAAACATGTTATATAGCCCAGCTAATCATGAAGGGATTCACATGTACATCAGGGGAGGTCATGGTGCCTCTTTACTCATCCATCATCAGGCCTATAATTGAGTACAATGCCCCTTTTGGGATGTACCTAACCAGACACCTACAGCAACTGGAAAACCCCAACAGTACCTCATCAAGAGGATCAAAGGGCTCAAACAGATGCCATATGCTGCCCGGTTAAAGAAAATCCAGCTGGACTCAGTGGCATACTGCCTGTTCAGAGGCAATCTGTGCCTGACGTATACAGCCATGTCCAACCCTGAAGTAATGGACATGCTGCACCTCAGGAAATCACAATCCCATACAGCCACACGCTCAAGAGACCTGAACCTTAGCAGTGAAATAAATAGGACATGCTGGAGGGACAGATTCATAACCCAGAGGCTCCCTTCACTCTGTAATGAACTCACAGTACAGGTTAGGCAGAGTCCCTCATTGACTCTCTTCCATAGGAATCTGGATGAGTGGATGGGAGATCATAGTTGTACCCCGGGTATCACTTCTATGTCACTGTTAGACAGAGGCACAGTATACTAACCTCGGAATAGGGCATAGCAAAATAAATTTTAATTGGGTGGCAAAAGACAAACACATTCTGGCTAGGCTTATCAATGCCCTAGGGCAGATAGCCTAGTATGAACCTATGAACCTATGTGTACTGCTATACTACTTCTGCCATATGTTGCATGTGTGTGTGTTGTGGGGGATGCGCAGGTAATGGGCAGATATTTCTGCACACTCAGCACTTCTGAAACACTCTGGGTGTTCATCCCAACATACTGTATGTGTGTTGCCATCCAACACTGTGATGTGGACACACATTACTCAGCCTGGATATACATATCCCAACAACACCACAAGCACAGTACACTACCTTGCTATGTATGTATGTAATTACACAGTTATTCACTAGTTAGGACTGTGATGCTATCCATGCAGCCCACTGGGACAGTGGAAGCCACAACACACACTGCTGACCCCTTTGCAAAAGCTTACCACAGACATCCCACATAGTGCATGTAATGTGCACACACATATCTAACCCAGACCGTATGCACACCACTTATTTATCCTGTCCAGTGGACTACAGATACAGGCACATTGTATGACAATAGCAGGAGGCTACTGCAGCACAGAGCAGATTCACATGAAGGCAAGGCATCTGTGGTCAGCAGTGGTAAGATGCTTCACATTCACCAAATGCACAGATATTGGCAACATTGTTGCAGACAGTTTAGGTGCAGGTATCCCCCCCCATTCTCCTACACATGTGGAATTAGTTATCACAGATGAATGTAACCTCCCTATCATCTCACATGTCCATGTGAGGGCCACCCTCAACATTGCAGAACACACAGCATCACTGTTACAAAATGGTATCCCTGGATGTGTGATACATTCACCGCTAGAGGACATAGCACCACATTACAGACTGATATTAAACCCTGGCCATACTACAGGATATGTACCTGAACAGTGCCATACATACACAGTGGTCCCACACCAATGAGGAGGAACCTCTACTGACCCTGGGAACTACTGCATCATATGCATAACTGGCCTTGTGTTCTAAGCTATGGAAGTTTTAAGTATGGAAGACATGTACAGCAATATTACATATGTATATATATCAGGACTATGTACACACAACCTATCTCATGGACATACCTATAGATAGTGAACTATGATACATTTGGAGGTTTCACAGTAAACACAGTATTAACCTGCTACTTTGCATTACCTGTGTTTGTGTCAGCTGTTGCTGTGTCACTGCTGCTAATTGCTGCTGCTGGTTTTGTTGCTGTGATGATGCAGTTTTTTATCACTGCCTTTATTGCTTTATTTCTTTCTTTCTTTCTCTCTCTCTCTCTCTCTCTCTCTCTCTCTTTCTCCGTCGGTTTGGTGCAATGAATGTATTGCATGTGTGGAGTGTTAGTACTGGATGCTTTTGTAGGTATCTGCATAGGTCCATGTGATGGCCTCTGCACCAATTGTAAAGCAGCATTTGCTAATTGCATGCAGCCAGTTGTGTACTGATTGCATGTCTCACTGTGATTTCAGGACAGTGCTATAAAAGGGTATGTGAGATAGGCGTTGCCCTTTCAGATTGTAAGGGCGTGGACCATGCTGGTATGCTGTTGACAGTGTTCTGTGAGTGTGAAGGTTAGTAAGTTCTCATGATTCATGCTGTGTTGTAAAGTCAGGTTGCTGCATTTCTCTCACCTGTTCCCTGTAGTGAGTGTGTATGCATACTGACACCTACAACTATATTTCCATATGTATTAATATATATATATATATATATATATATATATATATATATATATATATATATATGTGTGTGTGTACATATACATACTTTCATATATGTACATTAGCTTACATTATTAAGTACAAGCTAACAATTAACAGGGCTGTTTCTGCTAACACTAAACTAGTATGGGAATCCAGTAATTAGGACAGTAAAAATCTACCTGACATGCTTTGGGTAGTACACATCCTATATTGCCTTTATCTTCATTCCTACTATTACATGTTCTACTTATTTTAGCACTATATTCCTGTATGAGAGTCATGGCTTAGTGGTAGGTCATACAGACTAGTGTTACAATGGTCTTGTGGTAGGGCCTAATAGTATGCTTTTATTTTGCTTTCAAATTGAGTACAAGGCCTGTCAATCAAAGTGCTGAAGGCACCTTTAAGCAGTTAAAAGGGTTATTAAGTCTCACAGGAGTCAGGCTGTGTTGTAGATTCTGGTTGCTGCATTTATCTTCACTGTTTCCTGTAGTGAGTGTGTATGAATACTGACACCTACCACTATATTTCATATGTATTAATATATATATATATATATATATATATATATATATATATATATATATATATATATATATGTGTGTGTGTGTGTGTGTGTGTGTACATATAATACTTTCATATATGTACATTACCCTACATTATTATGTACAAGCTAACAATTAGCAGGGCTGTTTCTGTGAACACTAAACTAGTATGGGAATCCAGTAATTCGGGCATTAAAAATCTACCTGACATGCTTTGGGTAGTACACATCCTATATTGCCTTTATTTTGATTCCTCCTATTACATGTTATATTTATTTTAGCACTATGTGCTTGTATGAGAGTCATGGCTTAGTGGTAGGTCATCTAAACTAGTGTTATCAAGAGACTGGCAGTGGGAATTTATTTTTCTTTTGAAATGAGTACAGGACCTGTCAATCAAAAGTGCCAAAGGCACTTTTAAGCACTTAAAACCAGGTCTGCGCTTGTTTGCACGGAGCTCACGCATGTGCACTAGCGGTGAGCTCCGCGCACACTAGTGCACACCCACGCTATTTTCTTTGAAAGGAAAGAAAAAGGGGTGACAGGAAAGTGGTGAAAAAGGGGTCACAAAGAGGGTAAGACAGTAGGGAAACAAGCTTGGGATTTGCAGGAAGGATGTAGGTGAGGCCCATAGCTGCCCATGTCTTTCTCAGCAACAGCTGTGCATTTGTATGTAATTTGGTGTGACATTTGAAACCTTCCACCCCTGAGAGAGGTGTCAGGACAACATTTATACCTGTTGTACAGCCAATTGTAATTAACAGTTTCAATGTCCAGTGGACATGTGTGCAACATGGGCAGATATGTATGGGGCTTAATTTTTTTGTGGGTACAGAGTGCCCTTTTTTTTTTTTCAGGTGAGAGTGGTATGTCAGGTGAAGGTAGTCGGTATAGCTGGGGAGGTAGGTTGGGTAGGTTAACAGACAAGACAAACAAGATGCATACAGGGGCAGTGTATGACACATGTGGGGGGGGTTACATAATTGACGGGGATGGAGGTTGGGATATCCAGGGCACATGAGCCCACAGATGGCAACAGTGGAACTGATATCCCCACCCATAGGCAGTTGCCACTGTTCCTTCACAGCCCAGGACGGGGCTGTGCTGGGGGCTGTGCAGGCGGGACAATGGGCATGCCCGTAAGCTGTGCCACCCGGGCCTCAAGCTGGTGTAGGGGCCCAAGAACAGAGTCTTGGATCTCCCTTCGCACCACAGACCGGACACCTTGGAGGGTGAGTGGACAGGCTCCTCCGGCCACGCTTGCAGAGGGGGGACAGGCCCATCTAATGCAGTGCTTCCACCCGAAGGTGGCACAGGGCCACTGGAGGAGGGTCCGGCCTGGGCACTAGTGCCAGGTGCAGTCGCCAGATGAGGTGGGAGAGGTGGGTCCGCTTGGACCCGCCTTCCCAAGCGTTCTAGGTTTGTGAGTATGTTATGTTAGTTTGGGTTAGTAGCATATTATTCCATTCAAATTAGTTGTAACAGCATGCATTGGTATTCCCATTAAACAAACACCCAGATATTAACACCATTGAACAACAGGCATATCAATATCACATGCATTATTTGAACAGAAATACACAATCAAACAACATGCAGGGTTGATTAATGGCAACAGGCCATCAGGTTTGCAGGTATGAACAGGGCACATGCAACAACGGACATGCATATATTTTTGAAACGACAGGACAAATGTCCATGGTTAATGAAATGTTCACATACCAATATTTAGTGAGTTTTTTAATTTGCAATTATAGGGTGGGGTGGAGAAAGAAAATGATGACACATTCATAAATTATACATTAATATACATTTGTAATAGAAACACAATTAACTTGTGGATGATACTTTCCAAATGATTTTTAATTGACTGTCATGCTAGACCTGTTACAGATACATCACTATCCTAGTTATTTTGAATTTGATCAGATACATCATCCTGCTACACTTTGATGACAGGGAAGGGGACAACTATGGATGTTTAGTATGTCAGACAATCATTCATTCAATCTGAATATTGTTGACTGTCATCACCATATACAGATTTTGGCTTAAACATTCAAGATTCAGACACACTGATATCAGTTTGGGATGTTAATTTTTAATTCCCACATGCATTTAGTTCTGTAGAACCACACTGAGGCTTATATATTCAGGAGTTATTACTACTTTATTTATTGATACATGACCCTTTCTGTCACTCTCACACATCCTGCTATTTCACAGTTCAGGTTGGTACTTCTAGGCTTTGTTAACATATTAGACCTGTGGTGATTCAAACACTTTCCAGCAGCCTCACTTCTGTCATGATTCAGCATTTCAACAGTGGATATATCTCACATGTGATTAACTCAGCTTCTGAAGCTGTACTCTTGAGACTACTGCAGGTTATACTACATTTAATTAATGGTGGGACATCTGTATTACAGAACTATTTATTTCTGTCAATTATATTTCCAGTTTCACTTGCATACTCATGAACTTGTTGCAGCCATACCTGCAGACTTGCACTTGTTGCTTGCACATTCTATTACTTTTAATCAATACACTGCAGTGTTCTGCTACGTGCTACACTATAATATTTATTTACAAGTACTAGGTGGGGTTACTAACCTGCATGGTGGCGCAGCCGCACCAGCCTGCGGTCATGTGCCCTGTGATTCGCAGAGCGGACACCTGCAGCTGTAATACAAAACAAGTAATATTGGAATACACATCTCCATGGTATCAGCTAGTTGAATTCCTTACATACATAAGTAAAATGTAACTTACTCAGTAGTGGGGCTTTGGGCATATCCCGGGCCTCCTGGATCCATTGGGTCAACTGGTTTTCTTTACGTCGCTTCAGGTCCGCATGGTGGTGACGGACCTGCTCACCAGTACGTGGAATCCCAGTAGCACTAGTGAGATCATGAGCCAACTGGTCCCATGCCTCCACCCTGTATGCTCCCCATGAGACCTGGCCCTGCATGAGTTGGGCCTCATGATGGTGAACTAGGAGCCAGACCATGTATCTGGCCTCCTCAACGCCCCACCACTGTGCTCGAAAACAACGTCCCTCCCCTACTCCACTCATTCTGCCTGCAGGTCTATTCTACAATCGTTTCTGCTGTGTATTCCCGCCTACGGGACTTATATATGCCGATTTTCCCGCACATTTCTATGATTGGCCGTTTTGGAATTGTATCTACTTCACAGAAACTGCTTTATCATGCTCCATTTTGGATTACATCCTATATATATGCTATTTCTGCATTTCTAAGTGCTGCTGTCATGGCTTAGTGGTTTAGTACCTTGACTGTAATGCATGGTATCCTGGGTTCGAATCTGACCACTGATTTTTAATTTTTATGACTGTGTAGAGATGACTTCAGGACCTGCCAATCAAACATGCCAAAGGCACTTTTAAGCAATTAAAACCAGGTCTGCGCTCATTTGCGCGGAGCTAACGCATGCGCACCGGCGGTTAGCTTGTGGACGCGGCGCGCACCTCCGCCCAAACGGTGTGCGCTGGGTTAAACCTTAATTGGCTAGTAACACCCATGTTAAGCTAAGCACAGCTAGTTGCACACAGTTTGAGCCTGTTAAACCCGTGCTTAGCTACGGGCAAGCAATTTGCAGCCTTTCAAACACTACTCAGCTACGGGCACTCTGTCTCACAGCAGCTTAGCTATCAGTACATTTCTAAATATTTTTATTATTGTATTACTTGAAAATATATGCTCCATTTCATTCCATTTTACAAAAGGAAATACTTTTACATTTGTACAATACTGTCAGGAGCCTTTTTAGTGCTTATTTACAAAAAAAAAAAAAAAAGGATGCTGTGTGGGCTCGAACCTTGCCTGCCTGATCTTAAGCAGACAACTCTACCACTATGCTATTACTTCTTGGCTTAGTTTGCATATTTAGTTCTTGTATCCTTTTCCCCACTGATTGCTAACTGCAGTTGCGCTAGTAGCACACCCGTGCACATGAGTGCACGCAGTAGCAAACATTTACGGGGTTTTAAAAAAAAAAAAACAGTTTTCATTTTCATTTTATAATGTTCACTGTTCACTTTTTACATTGCTGGTCTGTGGGGGCATGTGTTGTGTAGTGTGTTTATTCACATTTCCATGGCCTCTCTCGTGGCTGTTTACTTTCTGCCATTCTAGACTTCCGGGGGCGTGTCCGCTTGCAGGGCTTAGCCTACGGACACGCCCCCTACTGTCTTACATGGACCGTGTAAGAGTTACAGTGTGATTCAGCATGCCTCATGCACCTCATGCATATGCATGACATGCTGACATCACACTGTTTAACTGCAGCTTCCGTGTAAGAGTTATAACTCTTACACGGAGGCTTCCTGAATTTGGCCCACAGTCTTTAAACATTTGATTCATTTTCCCTATGTAGTATGCCTTGCAGCGACTGCAGATTGCCACATATATGATGTTCTTACTCTGACAATTTGCAAATCCTTCAAATTTATAGCTCTTCTTAGTTAAGGGATGTATAAAGATATTTGAGTCGTTAATGTAAGAACATGCCTTGCAACTTCCACATCTGAACATGCCAACTCTCCTACTCATTTGAAAGCTCCTATTTTCAGAGATGGCTTCAATTTCTGTTTTATAACATAGCAGTCTTTTTAGATTTTTCCTGTTCTTAAAAAAAAAAAACTGGGTTGATCTCCAAAAATTTCTCTAATTTTATTATCCGATGTTAACACTGGCCAAAATTTCTTAATGATGTTACGAATAGCAAAATTGTCAGTACTATATGTATCTGGGAAACACTAGATAATCTCGACATACTGAAATGCCAAATTTCAGTATGTTGAGACTGAATGCACGAAAATGCAGTTACGCGAAACTGCAATATGTTGAATACAGAAATGCCAAATCTGCTATCGTGGTGTGGCGTCCATGACATGCGGTGCGGTTTGTGGATTTATCTGGGGTTTTAGGTAAGTGGCCTTTGTGTAAAGGTATTGGCTAGGGATGTTAGTGTGTGTAGTAGTGTTTTTTGTGTGTTTGTGTGTTTAGTGCGACCTTGGAGTTAGTATATATAAGTGGGGGGGGGGTGTGGGGGGTACAGGGGTGCTTGCCCCCCTGCTTATAGGTAGGGTAGGTGTGTGTGTGTTATGTTGTGTTTGTGTGTGTTGTTTTGTTTGTTTTAGTCTAGTTAGGTGTGTCTGTGTGTGTGTGTGTGTGTGTGTGTGTGTGTGTGTGTGTGTGTGTGTGTGTGTGTGTGGTCACGATTGTGTTATTCACGGTTTTGCATGTTCAGGTATGTGGGTGTTTGACTATTCAGTCTCGAAATACTGAAATTCAGCATTTTAGTATTTTGAAATTGTCTAGGGAATCCATTAGCTGACATCTCAAGTTAGACTTTGGCTCTTTTTGTTTGGTCTTAATTATTTCTCTTTGGTCTGAAAAGTAAGGTCTTGCTGTCTGAGATTGTCATTCAAAAGTAGTGGTTTCATTAGTTTGTATTCCTTTGGTTGCATATCCCCTCTTTGTAAAGTCATTAATGAATTTAGTTTGCTCTTCCATATAGTCTTTGTCCCTCATACAAAGATTAGATACTCGAGTTAATTGGTTGGTCACTATATTACCAAGGACATGTCTAGGATGCATACTGGTATTGTGTAACAGATGATTAAGCCATACAGGTTTTCTATACATTCTAGTATTGATACATCCTGTATCATCTAGCATCAACTTAACATCCAAAAATTATATCTCCATATTAGAGGAGGTCATTTCAAATTTCAAAAATGAAGTTGTGTTGGTCAAAAAACATACAAATTGTTCCAAAGAAGTTGTCACCTTCCCATAGAAGAAAAATATCATCCACGAATTGATTGTAAAAAAATTATATTATTGTTCCATTTGTTATTAACATTCACTTTCCATAACTCTTCTCATCTTGCCAGGACCAAATTAACATATCTAAACACAAAAACAAAGATAGGTAGCAAGCTGTAGAATTCCAACCAGTTCATTGTTAATGCTTTCGTTCAGGAAATACATGAACTTCTTCAGACAAAGAAACCCCAAGAGTCCTCAGTTAAAATAAAACTGTCAATTAAGATGAGATAATTAATTATAAAACCAATTAACATAACCTGAGAAATTTAAAGAGCCAGTGTTATACAAGGTAAAATGTATATATAAATAAATATAAATGCTTTTTTTTAAAAAATCAGCAACAATTTTAAAATCACAACACATCAGTCTTATTACTTAATTTTCTTGTGTATATAAATTAATCTAAATACTGTTAAATGCTAGATAACAACTTGAACAACTCAAACAAATGGAAATATAAAATTTGTATAAATATATACTGATAGATATGTATAAATAAATATTTATAAATTCATTCAAGTATTAGAAAAGTTGTTATACAACCAAATTTCACCTTTGTAGGGCTTTTAATTTCAAAATACATTTTATCGAGCAGTATTCATTAAGCCCTGGTGGAACATGTGCATATGTTTTAATTTGCCAAACAAGTTCCTGTTCTTCAAGCTTTAATTTCCAAGGTCCACCTCTAATGTTCCTAACTATTTGTTGGAATATTGTAAACTGGGATTTATGTGTGGGGTATTCTAGAATGTGTCTAGCCAAAGCATTTCTAGAATGTGTCTAGCCAAAGCATTTGTGATATAACCCCTACTAATTTGGTATTGGTGTTCATAAATTCTCTGCTTAAACATTCTTTCAGTTTTACCAATTTAGTAGCTTTGGCAACACTGGCATAAAGCAGCATATACTACATCTGCTGTTTCACCATTAAATTTTCCATTGATGGTGTAGATTTTGTTACGTATGTAAACTTTATTAGTTACCATAATGTGCTGGCACTGCTGACATCTCCCTCACTTTCTCATTCCCCCAGTTGTTGGGGCATTTTTGATTGTGTCTTTCCAACAAATCTTTAAAATTTAGGCCTCTTTTATAGGTAATATGTGGTCTGTCTCCAAATTTCATATTAATAGCGCTGTCCTCTGATATTATAGCCCAATTTTTTATCATAATATTCTTAATGGCATGCGCATCAATAGAGAAAGTAGTAAGAAAGCTTATTCTGCCATCATAATTTCTAATACTATTCTCCATATGCTCATCAGGGGGAGTATCACTTATTGTTTCTCCATAACCCCTGAATAGAATAGGTTTAGGCCACCCATTCCAGCAGAAAAGGGCAGTTATTAAGGGCCAACTGGCTAGGGCAGCCAGAATGGTCTCATCAGAGACTGACTTTCTGTTTGAATGCAACACATTGAAAGTCATGTTTTGTGAAAGGGGCTACCCAGAACAGCTTTTTCAACAATTGTTTGATGAAGTGGCTACTAAAAGGACTACTGGCCATTTTAAACCTATTCTATGCAGGGGTTATGGAGAAACAATAAGTGATACTCCCCCTGATGAGCATAGGGAGAATAGTATTAGGAATTATGATGGTAGAATAAGCTTTCTTACTACTTTCTCTATTGATGCGCATGCCATTAAGAATATTATGAATAAAAATTGGGCTATAATATCAGAAGACAGTGCTATTAATATGACATTGGGAGATAGACTACATATTACCTATAGAAGAGGCCTAAATTTTAAAGATTTGTTGGAAAGGAACAATCAAAAATGCCCCAACAACTGGGGGATGAGAAAGTGTGGGAGATGTCAGCAGTGCCAGCACATTACGGTAACTAATAAAGTTTGCATACGTAACAAAATCTACACCATCAATGGAAAATGTAACTGTGAAACAGCAGGAGTAGTATATGCTGCTTTATGCCAATGTTGCCAAAGCTACTACATTGGTAAAACTGAAAGAATGTTTAAGCAGAGAATTTATGAACACCAATACCAAATTAGTAGGGGTAATACCACAAATGCTTTGGCTAGACACATTCTAGAAATGCTTTGGCTAGACACATTCTAGAATACCCCACACATAAATTCCAGTTTACAATATTCCAACAAATAGTTAGGAACATTAGAGACAGGCCCTGGGAATTAAAGCTTGAAGAACAGGAACTTGTTTGGCAAACTAAAACATATGCACATGTTCCACCAGAGCTACTGCTCAATAAAATGTATTTTGAAATTAAAAGCCCTACAAAGATGAAATTTGGTTGTATAACAACTTTTCTAATACTTGAATGAATTTATAAATATTTATTTATACATATCTATCAGTATATATTCATACGAATTTTATATTTCCATTTGTTTGAGTTGTTCAAGTTGTTATCTAGCATTTAACAGTATTTAGATTAATTTATATACACAAGAAAATTAAGTAATGAGACTGATGTGTTGTGATTTTAAAATTGTTGCTAATTTTTTAAAAAAGGCATTTATATTTATTTACATATACATTTTACCTTGTACAACACTGGCTCTTTAAATTTCTCAAGTTATGTTAATTAGTTTTAAAATTAAATATCTCATCTTAATTGACAGTTTTATTTTAACTGAAGACTCTTGGGGTTTCTTTGTCTGAAGAAGTTCATGTATTTCCTGAACGAAAGTGCTATCAATAAACTGGTTGGAATTCTACAACTTGTTGCCTATCTTTGTTTTTCAAATTAGCATATCTCTTTGCGCATGGGGTTCCCATCGCTACTCCCGATTTCTCCAGATAATAGACACTACCATATAGAAATACGTTATTATATAAAACCAATTCTAGGAGACTGCATATTAGGTGGATATCAATAGTTGCTTTATGTTTCACACCAAAGTCTCTGATGGCTTCAATCCCCCATTCATTAGGTATGGAATTCTTTCTCTTGGGTGGGCCCATGCATGATATGATGAATCCTCTATCCTGCATTCCCAGGACCTGTCCAGTAGACCAGGCTGTAATGCTGCAACAACTCCTGAGACTGTGGCACTGCAGACACATACTCACATACCACAGCCCCCAGAACACCACACATATCCACCAACTGTGGCCCTTCTCAACATTAAACCACCACATACCGGTACTGACATTTTACATAAAAGCACTTTTTTATTTTCATAATCCTCAGCAGCAACATTCACACACTTTCTCATGAAAGGCATGCACTTCTGTACTCCCTTCTCCACCTGTGTAATTGAGGATAACTGTGCCCTGCCCTTGGTATGTTGTTGCTTGGGAATTGGAATATCTATGTCTGATTCACAGTGTGACTAGAAATATGCATTAGTAAGCTCAACATGTTTGTCAATGCATCATTTTTACTGTAGTGTATCTGTTTAATAATGTGCTGCAAAGCTATGTGCAATCTGCTGCTTCTATGCTGGCACCATAGCACACTGTGCCCACCTCCATCTACCATGATTATCTCCTGTTGCTGGCTCTTCCACTGATTCCTCATCTTACACAACTTCCACCACCTGTTATACTAGAAACTGCTGGCCCTGCAAGAGTGTACCCTGCTGTAACTGCTTTCTAAGTATAATATTGTGTAATGTTGCACACACACACACACACACACACACACACACACACAAACACACACACACACGCGCGCACACACACATGCACGCACACACATGCATCACACGTGCACACATGCACACAAACATGTGCACACGCACACACAGACACACAGACACACACACACACACACACACACACACACACACACACACACACACACACACACACACACACACACAAAGTATTTCTGCATTTGTGTCACGGTCATACTGCATGGTACCACCAGATGAATACAGACAGTAAAAACATGCCTCAAAGCAGCACAAAAACATTTTGAATAAAGTTTCTGGTTTACAACTGTGCATCTATGTATGGTCTATTGCATTTTGCAGATTTCTATGGTTGTCATGAGTCAAGGTTTCAGGCCATAACCAACATCACCAACAAGATGCCCCTGTGGGAACGCACTCCTCACAAACTGTTGGTACAGATGAGAGTTTTGCCATATATATGAGTCATCATAACTACCTGGGTAGTCCACACACGCATTGCAGATTATACCCTGTGCATTACAGACCACCTAGCAGTTATAGTGATACTCATTGTGATTCATGTACCTGTTTTCCAGTTCACTAGGTAGGGGCTTTATTTCAATGTGGGTAGAGTCTGTAGTCCTCAGGACCTTGGAGAAATAGGCTATGTCATAGAAATTTGATATGGTGTTAACTCTCTCCTCTGAGGTATATAGGTACCACATATGCTCCTCCACATATTGAAGCAAAACATTGAGAAACTAATGATATATTCTTGAGGCAGATTCCTGAGATAACCCCACTGTGTCCCTAGTAGGTTGCTGAAAGGTCCTTGTTGCTAATAGACAAAGTCAAATGTTTGTCAGTATTCACTGGGATAGGTACTCCATGTCTCCTACAGGGGTTATAGATGAGACCATCACACTTTTACAATTTGTTAGGCAATGTCTCAGTATGATACCAGTCCACAATGCCAGCATATTGGAGGTCATGAAATGTTAAGCTTGGTCAGATAAACCTGCACATTCTGGGGGGATGTTGCACACTGTCTGGCATAGCAGCTCCAATGATGGCCTTTTGCAACTGACCATGTTTTTTGGACTAGCCATATCATGCATCAGGACTTTCTGAACTGCACACACATTGGGCATAACCACTCATCATGCACATTTCCTTAGGGTGATGTTGTAAATGTTTTCTGAATCTGGCCCAATGTCAGTTAATCAGACAGTTTTATCTTAGATTACATTTAAATGACCAACAGATCAGGCAGAAAGTCAAATGACACATTTAGTGATTTGTTAGCAAAATGAGAATTCATTAGATAAGACACGATCAGTGTATAGTTCATGCAGTTTGATAGAGAATGCAATTTAGCATAATATTACAGTTTGACCAAAACAAGGCTGCATTCCGAAGAAAAAACATAGTAAAGAAAACAATGAAGAGAGTCACTACACTCTTTGGAATCATAGGACTAAAGGACATGAGCTATCAAGAGGGGATGAAGGTCTTGTCCCTGTATTCAGTGTCTTTCAGACTCCTTTGAGGTGATCAGGTCTATATTAGATCGCCAAAATCTTCTTTCATTGACGGCTTATTCATCGATCTCTATCCATCGAAAATACCTTCAGAGAACATTGAACTTTTTTACAAGGTAAGTAACCAATTGGTCACTACCCCACCAAAACACACACTGCACTAAATCAAACTCAAGGTGATCTGTGCTTTGTCTTCTGGGCCATTAGGGATCTGACAGTATAAGGCCTCTTTACTTCCACAAACCAAACATCCCTGTGAACACTAGAACCAGAGATCTGAACCTCTTCACTGGGACAAACTTCCTCTGTAGTTCAAGCAACATGACACATTATCTTCTTCTAATATGGAACTATGCAATTAGATAGGCATTCATAAAATCACTCCTGTTATGACTGACATATTGCTTCTTGGAAAGGGAGGTAAAGTCCAAGGGTGGGTGCTAGCAAGGAGTGAATGGCCTCATAGACTAGCTGCCTTGTACACGCTATGATTCTATCACACTATGATTCTTACAGCTGACTCCCCTTATATAATGAATGAGCATCATTTTATATTCTACCATGAAAAGTTCAATATGCAATTTTTGTTACATAAGCACCTCACCTGATTTTTTTTTGCTTTGGTTTAAATACTGTCCAATCCTTTGAAGGCAGTCATCTAAGACTTTCAGCTAGCACTGGTGATATCAAGTGACAGTATGCCCCCCAAAAATGGTGCATTTTAATTCATGTACATATTCATCCTACTATTTACTGTTGCAATCATGACATCTAGGATTCTTATGTACAGGAATCTGGATGGCTGGCTGAACGTTCAGATCTCTGCTTTTTTCCCTCATGGCTTTGGCCATCTTCTTCCCACTAGGACAAAAGAATGTCAGTAGTATAAGAGAGGTTGTCTTTCAATGCCATGTTCAGGGCTATCTTGCTGTGGTTCTAAAGTCCATGTTCACACAAGCTTCATCAGTACAGCATATTGGTCAAATTCCAGAGATCTTTTCTTTTCTGCTTTATTATAGATTTAAAATGTTTTATAGTGAATTTATAAAGGTTAGTAACTGCCTTGAGTATGGGTGGCAAATCCCACACAAGTATTTCCATTCCTGTGTTTTCTAGGCCCAGAGCATGATGTGGAGAGTTGTCTGCACTGTGACAGATTCAAACCAGGGACAATCTAGCATCTATTTCAGAGGTAGTGATACATTTGCTCTCACTCTGCTGATAAGGTATCTGCTACTTACTGTTCAAAATGTAAACTTTCGAGAAGTGCCCTACGAAGAAGTGAATAAAAACCAATAACAACCAATGAAAGTCTGATGGAATTCTAGGCCTCAGGACATTGAGATGATTGAAAATGATCACCATATTGATAGTTGATCTCAAAGCCTATGTTGCTTTCCCCTGTGGAGACTTTACTCTGTTCAATACTGGCATGGGTTTGTTCTTGCAGGCCAAATCTGTGGTGCTGTTATTTGATCCCAATGCCTGAGATCCCCAGGAACAAACTCTACTTCTTTTTTTTTTTTGTTGCTTTTTCCCCCTATCCATCCTTCATTATTACTGGCCCAGTATTCATGCCTCATCCATGCTGGATCAACTAACTACTCCATGCTCCCTTGGACTAATTCCAGTAATCACAGGGGCGGTCACGGATTGGTAGATCTGAACTTCCGTCTGGGGTAAAGCATACTTTTCCCTACCCTGTTACTCCTCCCCTCTGTGGAAAAGTTGTACAGTGCTGTGAGACATGCAGTATGGGATCTGTGTCATATTACCCCACCTCTGTGGCAGCTAAGCCAAACCCCATTGCTGCCAATGGCCACACCTCCTCTGGAGATGTCCCCAATATCCACCAGGGATCAGTGTCTGAAAATGCCCATGTACCATCCTAGGATGGGCATACCCATCCCGCCCTGCTACTTCATCAATCACCTGAGATGCTAATCAAACCTGGGATGTCTGGGTTGTAGCCAGGGCGTTATTCCTCTATGCACAAGAGTGGCCAATTCTACATCCTTCTTCTGAAGGAAGGGCAGTATACTAACACTACTTATTAAAGAAAAATTTAGCAGAGAACAAAAACAGGTATCTAATGTACACTTATGACCCAAAGACCATAAGGCAGCTAACCAGTATATTACCAAAATCAAAGAAATTCAAGCAGAAATAAACAGTTCCAAACTTGCCAAGGTTTAGGACGAGTGTTACCTTTTCCAATTCTACTATCTACGTTACATTCCAGGACCTTTTTGGCCTGCATGAGATTTCAAGAGAATTTTGAAAAACACACAGCCTGCCTTGAACTTCCTGGGTTGTCAAGTGATCAATATAATAGGAGGAGAATTGAATGTATCAAAATTCTGAAACTCCAGATTCACAGGCACATTAGCTAATGTATGTATGTATGTATATAGATTATATATATATATATATATATATATATATATATATATATATATATATATATATATATATATATATATAAAACAGATGTCTCCATTCTTTTAATTGAATCTGATACCAAGCACATCCTGCACTTTGCTTTTCTACCAGAAGATGTCTAATTTGGAGACATTATTCACATAATGAAGGAAGCCTTCAAATGAAAGGCAAAGGAGATTTCACAGACCCACATAAGGTGTAGAGACTTTGCAGGCCTGTCAGAGTTGAAGACCCTTTATCTCTACTTTATTTCCATTGTTAGGAGTACTGGAAGATATGTTCATCAAGGTATCAGTGAAATCATATTCACTCCTGTTGTCCATAGGAAGCATTAATGTTTCAAAAGATTTGAGGATTCCCAAAAGTGTTTGTCAATAACCCTTTAGTTGATTCATTTGTGGGTCCTTGGACTTCAGCAAATAAACTCTCTATCTCCATACAGTAGCCCCATCCTCTATGACACTATGAGTGGTGTACTTAACCTCTTTGGAAAAAGACTTTCATCTCTGCTACTCTGGCCTCCAAGGCCCTTAACTGGCAGATCTGCATGATATATTTTAAGTCTCTTAACTTAGCTAAAGTCTAAGGTAGAAAGGATCAAAGAGAAGCACCAGAAAGGAAAGTTGCTTGAGATGTACAAGCCCTCAATGAAATGATATGCTAGATACACTGTGCATAGAAGCAGCTTCTAGGAGTCTGATTAGGAGATACTCCTGGTTGAGTACCCATCATCTGCCAGTCAATGTGAAGGTGGAGCTTCTGATTACAGCACTAGACGAACATCTCTTATTCAGTCCCTGACTGAAAATATGTTTGAAAGGGGAGATGAAAAATGAATGCTTTTCCATTCCTAACCCCTGATGTATAGCAGTAACTACCCTTCCAAAGGCTGGCCTCTTTAACCCTAATCAAGAAAAAGGCATATGTCACAAAGAAGACAGACAGCACACTACAGAAAATAGTGTCAGAGCAAGTGCCAAGTGAATAAGCTTGGGGCCTGTTAGAGCCAATGCACCCAGAGGCAGCAGCAGCTATTACTCAATCAGACACATCTCTTCCCCTTGATAAAGCTACAACTCAACCCTCTAACCTCGCCTCTCCTGATCCAACTATTTGTTCTCCCCCAAAAAATAGGGTAGTGCTTGGGCTTATTAGTGAAAGAGAAGAAGGACACCACCATTTTGAAATAGGGGTATAAACTTCAATTCCTAAGTCAATTAAAATTCTCAGGGATTACTACAATTCTCAAAGGGCAAACTGAATTATTCCCAAATCTGTTAGAGTACTTCTTAGGAAAATGTGATATACAGAAAGTGCCAAAAGGGAAAGACAGGACAGTGGATTATTGCCCACTTTTTCCTGTTTAAAATAAGGCACTTAGTTTCTAATTCTAGACATATAAATATCAAACACTTTTTTTAAGTACAGAAATTTCAAAATGTTTACACTGCAGGGTCTTCTGCCCAAATGTTCCCTTAGGCCCTGATAGTCACGTTGGATCTAAAGGATTCTTACATCTTCATTCCTGTTGTAGTGGTTCACAGAAAGTTTCTAAAATCTGAGTGGCAATTTATCTCCTTGACCTTTAGCTTAGTCAACTGCAAGCAGAGTATTCACAAGGTGCCTGGCTCCAGTAGCTGTTTGTTGCAGGACCAAAGGGATTAACATTTACTGCTACTTAGATGATTAATTCGGGCATCCGCCCCACACAAAATGCACAGTACTCTATATTTCACCCTAATATGCTTCAAAGACCAAGGTCTCTTCTCAGGCAAGACAAGTTCAGTTTATGGAGACATTATTAAACACAGACAAACAGACAGTTTTTTGTTCACGTTCTCATTGTCCCAGTACCTCAAAGCAATTTCAAAAGAGTTCATCATAGCAAAGGAATTCCTGAAAGTTCTAGGGTAATTGATTTCCTGAATACTAGTGGCCCCCTCTTGCAAGACTGCATATAACAAGCTACAATGTTACCCCAGGAAAAGATGACATCTGCACACCCATTCTCTGAAGTAACCAATCCCCTTCTTACCTTGCAAAAGGCAAGATGTCTCACAATGAATACACCACATAATCCTAAACTTGAGAATACCCTTCAAGTTGAACCAAGTGCCTAAGAATCTCATCACAAACCCATCTGACACAGCTTGGGGAGTGCATGTGGGAGACATGATTATTTACAGTTTATGGAACAACAATTTTAGTATAACATGCATCAATGTCCAATAAATTATGGCACTGATTTCAATCAGAGCCTTTAATATCCATATGAACAACACCACACTTAAACTGTACATCACCAAACAAAAATGGCACCAATTCATATCTATATAGAGCTTACCAGTGGAAGCTTGAGAGATATCCCAGGAGTCAGGCCTGATCTCATAAGTGAAAGGCATGCATTTCCAAGTAAACATCTTGGCAGATAAGCTTATAGGACACAGTCAGAGCACATGGATTGATAGTAAATATGGATGCTTTCATGGAATTGATACACAAGTGGAACATAGCAGAAGATGACTTTTTTGCTCCTCTAGGCAACTGGGAACTGAGAACATTTTGGACGATAACAACAGCTCCAAGAGCCAAGACAGTGCATTCATTCCCCATTTTTTGGGCTGATCTTTTTGATGCTTCCCTCCAGTATCCTAATGCTCAAGGTATTAAAGTAAATGAAGGGGGAGAAGCCAAAATATTATTGAAAGTGTCCTTTTGGCCAAGGCAACAGTGATTCTCTCTTCTGCTGAGCATTGCAAGGACAGAACCTATGCTGTTGTCTCAGTATGTAGACCTCTTCATTTAAAACAAATAATCTCCACCATAAATAAACCTTAAGACTTTCAGGTTGACAGCTCGGATGATATTGCACGTATGCCATTCAGACCCATGTTGTGAGCTGACATGCTAAATATTATAACAGAGTTTAGGATACCTAATTCAAGGAATCCTACCCAGAAAAGTTCAATGTATTCTTCCTGGGGCACCTTGCCAAACTCCATCATCCAAATTTGATATAAGCTTCCCTGGCTCTTACCTATCTGTCAGACCCGTACAGAACATAGCTGTATGTACATATATCATATCAGCTATTTCAGCTTGCCTACCAGTTGAGCTAGTTTTCTACTCATAGTTGCAATTAAGCAATTGCACAGAGGTGTATTGCATTTTAAAACACTGAAATGTGGCATTGTTTCACCACTGGACCTCAACTACATCATAGAAAACTCACACTGCCACCATCTGAATCAGTTGTTCCCACACCCCTCAAACACCTTTCTTGGAAATTTGCCTTTTGGGTGGCTATTACCCCTGCTAAACCAAAATTACATGCTCTTATCTGCAAAAGAAACCTTTTTTGTATTTTCTGACAGGCAGAGTCACATTATGAACCAATCTTTTCTTCATGCATAAAGTAGAAAGAGAATTGTCCTTAAACTAAGGGATTCAACTCTCTGCCCTCTTTCAAAATTCCCAGAACAAGGAAGAAAGGACTTTATTGTTTGGGATCTGCATAGGCAACTGAGATTTTGCTTAAACAGGACTAAGTAGATAACAAAGTCTGAATAACTCTTTGTCTCATTTTCAGAGAGCAGGGAGGTAAAACATATGAAGAGGCAAAACATGGCTAACTCACTCTATCTGTTTTTGTCACTCCTTTCATGGCAAAGCTCTTCCTGGTCATGCCAAGGGCCATTACACTAGGGTCATTACAAAAAACATGATCTTCATCAGCAATGTAAATGGTAAAAACCCTTTGGAATAGGTTACCTCATCATCAGTTAATATCTGTTCTGAAGACCACAACTGAGGTGTTGCATATTGGGTCCAGACAAGGTTTGCCATGGCCATTCTTATGGCCTGCTCTCTTCACAACCTTCTCAGAGTCAGTCACTGTTACTTAACCTCTGGAAACCTCTACAGACATTATGGCATTAACACTGGATACATTGATGAACATAGCACAGTTGCTTTAATAACTTACCATAACTGCAGATGTCCAAGTGATCATTGTTGCAGCCCTATTCCATAAATTCCTTTCTGTCTTTCTGTATGTTTCTCTCTCTCTCTTTCTCTCTGTTTCTGTCTCCTCACTTTCTTTGAGCATTCAGTGGTTAAGGTGGTAACCCTCTTTATCCTATTCCCACCATCCCTTTTTATCCCTTTTCAAGCACCTTTATTCCCCTGAACTCATTGTGCAGCCTTTGTAGTGTCAATGGTTCAACAGATAACACACCCACCTTTACTGCTGGAAGATTTTAAGGCTATGTGTTCTATTGCCACATCAAGTACTTGGATTCATTTTCCAGTGCAGATATTATGGTGCAGTATGGGGGTGCAATTCTGAGTGTGGTATCTTTTAGATGAGATGTTAAACCAAGGTCCCATCTACCTGAGTTGCTGGTAGTTCAGATGGATGCAAAAGATTTCATGCCACTTATCAAAAAAATAAGGGAAGTTGCCAGGTACAATGGCCAAATTTCCCCAGTCAGTTTGACTACCAAATTGGGTCTCCACTGAAAAGAAGACACTGGCCTAGCGGGACTAAGACAATCAATAAATAGTAAATAAATGAATCTACAACCCAGAGAGGTTGATTGAGGCTTAGTGAGTCGGGCATTGTTCCCTGGGGGATAACTGTCTTGTGTACACTTATACTCTGACACTTCTGCACATCTGTCAGTTCAGACAGGACAAGAATGCTTTGAAAATGGCATCAGCTAATGCCTCTCTTATGCAGTGATGTTTTGATATCCAAGTGGGAGACAGTTAGCGAAGCTAGGAGGGGAGAGTTGGACATTGAGATGACCATCAGGCTCTTTGCATGCAGGAATTCCAGATGTTATGACAGACAACAGTTAATGTACTTGAACATCTAGAATTATGCTTAGCTACTAATACAGCTCTGCTTTACTGTAGCCTAATTAACTATATATAGAGTCTGTTCTTTGGTTTACTTATGGTTAATGGAGAGTTTTAGAGGCTTGGTAGTGACCCGCGGTGGTGGTGCTGTGGTAGCGTTGTTGCCTCACAGTAAGATGCTGTCCAGTTCAATTCTCAGCTAAAGCGTCTTCTGTGTGGAGACGTGCGAATGGGCATACCTTTGTTGAAGGTTGTGCGTCAGGCCTGACAAGCCGGTACATAAAAATCAACTTCCAATCATTAGCGGACCGGAGTTCTGCTGTGGTGACCCCTAACCGGGGAAAGACACAAGTAGAAGCTTGGTAGTGCCTCACATATTTTAAGCAACACAGATCAGTTTTGTTTTGTAAGATATGGGATTTAAGTGTTTGTTTTATTAAGCATATTTATTGTCATATTGCTCTGCAAGTCCATAGCTATTAAGTGTCTGTAATGCACCTCCTGATTGAATTAATGGCACACAGTTGTTAATCTAAGATGGCAAAAGATGGATTATTTAATAGAATAGATGCTTAGTTGTGACTGCTAAGTACCATGACTTAATTTTTATATTATAGCAACAAAAATGTTTGCTGACACTGCTAGCCTGTATTCAGTTTCAATCTGAGATTTGTACTTATATGCCTTTTGACACTGACATACTGAGAGACAGCAATATAATTATCATTTAAATACATTGATATGGTTTTATAAGCTTAAAAAGTTATTTGATACATTTTAGCTAATATTTGCAGTATAACACACAATATATAAACCTCTTCTACTGTAGTGCTTCAACCATTTAATTATGCATAGCATGGCATATTATTTTATGTTGATGGTGGTTAACTCTTCAGCAAGGTTCATTTTGATTTAAATAACTGGAATTGCAATATCTTGTAACACTTATTGTGAAAATGGTTAATATTTACTCTCTATTGACCGTAAATGTTTTATTTTTCTGAATACTTTTTAAGGAAAATTTTATGGCACTCATGAGAAGGCTCTATGAGTAAATATATTTTGAAAAAGAGGAACAGTGTAGATTAGAACCGGACATATTCATATAAAAAGTTTTACAGCTTTATCTATGTTTTAAGAATCTTAAGTGTATTTTATACCTATCTCAGATGTGGTCTTGATATTTTTAGTAAGGTCATGACCTATCTTCTTCATTGTTAACTAAATTTCAGCTTTGTTTATACTACATTTTTGTTCAACAGAACATTATCATATATATCAAGCATTATGAATGAAATCTTAAGAATAAAGATTGCAACTCAGCTTCACATAAAATGATATAATTGTGTATGTACATACTATCAAGCATAAAGAGCTATAAAACTGCAATAGCTATTTCAACTTGGGCTGAAAAGCAATTACTTTACTTCATACAATGGGTATGTGGCCATGCTCATGAATCAGTAGCCATAAATGTGATTGAAAAGATGTTTTAAACAGAAATTCTCAGAGGCCATACAAGGTCAGGATGCTGACAGTTAAGTACATTTTATGCATTTATGTATATGTTTCGTACAAAGATCGCATATTATTCTCTGTGTTATAGTTTGCTGTAGCTATGCCCCACCTCCCAGAAGTCAGAAACTATTTCTCATGTGTCAAAGCCTCTGGACTACCTTGGTTCAGTTTATAAGTAGTGAAACAGTATCATAAACTTAGACCTCAGTCTAAGAGTTGTATAAAGGAAAACAAGAAAAAGTAACACAAGTTATGGTGATCGTGTGTGTGTGTGTGTGTGTGTGGGGGGGGGGGATTTATTGCTAAAAGAGAAGATGATGATGCTAGAACTGACTTGTTAGCAAATAAGACATTTGGAGACAAACTGTAAGGTCACAGAAATAGCTATTTCGATTAACACAAAAAGATGACAAACATATTTGCCCAATAGATTCTAAAGGGAGTGTGATGATGTGAGGTATTGCTAGCTATGCCAGGAGAAGTAGGGCAGTGGATGTGTGACATACGCCAGCATAACTAGTTGGAGTTTTGTAAAAAATTATATGCCATTTGAATATCAAGCTGATTTGTACATCAGCGATAGTGTTGTTGCCTCACAGCAAGAGGTTCTTCCGTTTGATTCTCGACTTGGGTTGGGAGTGCCTTCTGTGCAGAGTCTGCATGTCCACCCCGTGGTCAAGTGGGCTTTGGAAAGACATGCGTTGAATGGGCGTGCCTTCGTTGAAGGATGGGCGTTGGGCTGGCAACTTGACACCATAAAAACCAACTGCCAATCATTAGCGGACCAGTGTTCCGCTGTGGTGACCCCTAACCAGGAAAAGCTGAAAGACCAACAGCAACAACAACTTGTGTTGAAAAATGTATTTGTAATGCTGCTTGTGTTAAAATGTATCAACAGTGTGTCCTGCTGGACAACGAAGAAATACACCTGTATGTGAGAATGCATTATAAGTGTTGAAATTAATATTGTAACAGAGGGTACTGGAAGAGAAGAGGTTAAGCTCAACTCCAGATAACTTTGAAAAATAGTTTGAAATTAAATTACTTAATTTAGGCCATAAAGATTGTATCTTATAATTCTGATTGCAGCCAGAAATAAAATGTCTAGGAAAACAAGAACTAGGAATCCAGATGTACTGTCTCTAGCAGGAAACTAATTGTTACCCAAGAAGGGTGGACGTGTTGAAGTGGTTTTATAACTTCCAGAAGCTGCAACAGATCTTAGCAAAGCTCTATGTGTGTGTGTATTATTGACACATATGTGCTAAATCCTGGCAGCTTCTAGTAAAGGGGATATTATGGGAACCAAAGTCAGATGACAAAATGTATGTGATGTAATTTTGTAATCTAGAGCAGAAATGATGTTTTAATACTAGATGAGACTGAAGTCTCAGAGCAGTCTGTTTTTGGAACCTGACAAAGAAGGACTCCTGGCCTACTTTATCTTGCCTAGCTCTAGAAACTGACCAGGAAATAGTAATTCTTTAGCTCAGTCAGGAATCAATAGTGATAGTAGTCAAATAATGTTTTTCTGTATCTGTGTGAATGTATTAATCTGTTTTATTTTAATATTTCCTGTGACTGAAACTCTGGTGTTTAATGTACATAGATATTCCATATTTTCATGTTCTTTTAATATTTATTATTAAATATATTTAAACTTGTCATTGTGGCTGGTCCTTTAGAGAATATTTTAACCTTTGAGAGTACTTACATCTATTCGGTGACTCTGCGGCCACTCCCGAAAGCCTTACTGCATTGGTCAAAAACTATCATTGTATTAATATTAATTTCATTTGGTATAATTGGGTACCCTTGTAAGACCCTTAGAGTAGCTGGCTTTGGGGTGCCTGGTGGCAGTGTAACTACCTGTGCAGAAGTGGGCATAGCTAGTAAATCTGTGCCAGCGTTTTCCAGGGGTGTGTGTGTGTGTGTGTGTGTGTGTGTGTGTGTGTGTGTGTGTGTGTGTGTGTGTGTGTGTGTGTTTGTGTGTGAAAATCATATCTCAGAGATTGTGTCTGTCAGCTACTTGGAGCAGGGACAAAGAGCACTGGTTTCACAGAGAGAGTGGTGGAGGACTTGACTTGGACAATCAGCAGAGCACTCAACTCTACAGCTGTGCAAGTGGTGAGTCTTACTGGAGGCCTGGAGAGAGAGAGAGAGTTAGAGAGAGAGAGAGAGAGAGAGAGAGAGAGAGAGGGAAACCCAGCCCCTGGACTGAGTGTGTTCCCTGTGTGCTCTTAAGGGAAATTGTGATTAAAGCAGAGAGCTGCATCTGGAACTACTGTGTGGATCTATTTTTGTTGCATGTGAATATCCCTCACTGGTGTCAGTGGTGAGGATTTAAGCTCCTTGATTACTGGCCCAGAGGAAGGGACATTGCAGGGAGATATATGCAGTGACCAGGGGAAGACAGAAAGATGACTACAACACCCTTTTCAATCTATTTTAAAATATGTGGAGGCTTTTTAGTAGGAAGGAACATGACCTTAATTCTGGTTGGGCATAAATATGGTCAGGATGCCAAAAGTGCTTTATATGCACACTAATTTCTTTTTTGCAAGCTGAAAATGTATTTCTTTGAAATGGTTTATCCAGATAGAGCACTAATTCACAGGTAGATATGATGTTATCATTCTGTAAACTATGATAAGCCGAGCCAATAGCCAGAGGTCAGAATCAAACCCTATATCCTGCAGGTGTGACATTAAGACCTTAGTCATTGCATCAACCCGCCCATAGTGGCTGTAATGGATCAAGTTCAGTCTCAGGTTGGAGGTACAGATTAACAAACCAAGGAATGCAGCACATACATAATGCACCAAAGAAAAAATAGCTGCAAAGGAATATATTCAAACAGGAAATGAATACAATAACATAGCACAGATGAAGAATTATATAAAAAGAGTTGAGGTCAGAGCACTACTGTATATATATATATATATATATATATATATATATATATATATATATATATATAGGGGCTCCTATCTAATGGCCAAATTAACAGAATGCCAAATTACACATTCCCGAGACGAGTTTGATGAACTTACACATTGCCGATCGGTTAAATTGCCAAACAACACTATGCCTAATAGAACATGAACTCTGCCTGAACGTATCCCATACTGTACCTTGTACAATGTTAATCATGGTGGACTTCACAAGCAAAGCACCAGAAACTTAAGGGAAGCTCAAACACACTAGTACACACCATAAAAATGTTTTTGCAGAGGGGCTTTGCCCCCACTGCACCCCCCACACCCCCTTACTTAAATATACCAACTCCGAGACCACACTACAGTGGGGAAACACTTAAATTCACTTTCCTCACTGTAGTGTGCTTTTGCAAAGTGTTATTTGGCAGTTTAACCGATCGGCAATGTGTAAGTTCGGCAAACTCATCTTGGGAATGTGTAATTCGGCATTCTGTTAATTCAGCCATTAGATAGGAACCTATATATATATATATGTATATATATATATATATATATATATATATATATATATATATATATATATATATACAGTATGTACAAAAAAGAAGGATATGAAGAGAAAGGGTAGTAAGTGTGAGCTAATTCTTCAAGTAATAGTCTGCTTCCCTGCTTCCCTATGGTTGTTATGTGGGATAATTTATGCAAAGAAGAACAATAGTACTATGTTATGAGACCTGTAAAAAGGCATTGGTATTTAAATGGGTTTAGTAGGTTTAATATTAACTCACATTAAAGTGATTTAATCACATTTTTAGAGCAAATGCAAATCAGAATCTTATGGAATTTGGAATAACCCTTTTGCAGTATCAAGTACAAAATTACATTTTTTGAAACAAAAAAGCAAGCAATTTTTCCAATTTCTTTTACTGAGAAGTCCGCCCCTAAAATGTTTCTTTGAGCTGCAATTTTGCTATGGCATCATGCCAAAACTAAAAATGTTTGAAAAACTAAATCAGTGTAGAATATTTTATTTCCATACCAATTTCAAAAATAGAAGGTTCTTTCATCTTAGAAATTACTGCAAAAATGAACATATGCAACTGTATTACTGGGTACAGTATAAATATGTCCTTACTTTTCTAAAGCAGTTGGTTGTTTTTGACCACCCAGAATGATTTATTGATGTTTACTGCATATTGTCTCTTACTCATTTTCCTGGAGATTAACAAAGCTAGAAGTCCTGGGGCAGGATTCACGAAGCCTCCATGTAAGAGTTACAAGGCTTGCATGGAGGCTGCAGTTAAACGGTGTGACGTCAGCATGTCATGCATATGCATGAGGGCATGCTGAATCACACCTAAGGCTAACACGGTTTGCCCGTGAGTGCGCTCGTTTGCGCGGGCATGCCCGGCGCTTAGCCACAGTTAGCAGTCAGTGGAAAAGCATATAAGAACTAAGTATGCAAAGTAAGCCAAAAAACAATAGTGTAGCGGTAGAGACATCGGCCGAAGAGGAGGCAGTCATGCTTTGATACCCCCCAACATCAATTTATATTTTTAGTGAAATAAGCATGAAACAAGTCCCCGGCATATATGTACATATATAAAATTATATTTTATGTAAAATGTAATGAAATGGGCCATGTATTTTGAAGAAATGTGAGATAAAAAAATTAAAAAAAAATGTGAAATGTTCCCATAGCTGAGCTACAGTCTAACAAGTTGAGGATATCTGCTTGTAGGTGAGCAGTGTTTTAACAGGTGTAAAATGAGTGCCCGTAGGTGAGCAGTGTTTTAACAGGTGTAAAATGAGTGCCCATAGGTGAGCAGTGGTTTAATAGGTGTAAAATGAGTGCCCGGGGTTGAGCAGTGTTTTAACAGGCTGAAACTGTGTGCCTGTAGCTGAGTTGAGTGTAATGTGTGTGCTGACAGCCAAACCACTCGTAAACCAGCGTGACCCATTTGCGCGGAGCTGCACACCACGCCAACAAGCTAACCGACGGGCAAAGTTGAGCAAGCTGTATCAAAACTGCCTTTACACAGACACACCTCCTAGCCTGTGTAGACAGTCATAAAATAGCAATGGCCAGGTTCGAACGCAGGATACCATGCACCATAGTCAAAGTACTGAACCACTAAACCACGACAGTTGCACTAAGTGATGCAGTAATAGCATATATATAGGAATGAATAGAAAGAGGAGCATGACAAAGCAGGTTTTGTGAATCTGATACAATTCCAAAATTGCCAATCACAGATAAGTGTGGGAAAAATGGCATATATAAGCCCCATAGGCGGGAATACACAGCATAACCGATTGTAGAACCGACTTGCATCCAGGATGTCAGGTGTAGGAGAGGGTAGTTGCTTCCGAGTACAGAGGTGGGGGGTTGAGGAGTCCAAATATATGGTTTGGCTCCTCATCCATAATCATGAGGCCCAACTCATGCAGGGCCAGGTCCTGTGGGGAGCATATAGGCCTGAGGCGTGGGACCGGTTGGCACATGATCTTACCAGTGCCACAGGAATACCAAGGACTGGTGAGCAGGTCTGTCACCACCATGCGGACCTGAAGAGACAGAAGCAGGACCAACTGAACCATTGGATCCAGGAGGCCCGGCAAATGCCCAACGCCCCACTACTAAGTTACATGTAATTATTTATATAAGAAATTAACCTAGCTGATATTATGGAGATGTGTATTCCAATCTTACTGTATTTATATTACAGCTGCAGGTGTCCATTCCGCGAACCTTCAGGCCTATGGCGATAGGCTGGTGTGGTTGCGCCACCAGGCAGGTCATTAATTCTCTTAACTGTAAATAAATATATAAGTATGACAGTTAGCAAAAGAGTGCAGTGTAGTCACTAATTAATAAAATGTGCAAGTAACAGTGTAAGAGGGTTTGCAAGTATTGCTTGATTACAAAAGTGTGATGCAGCCTGTAATCCAAACATAAAAATGAAACAAGTCTGAAATAAAGATGTCCCACCTGTAATATAATAGTACATAACCTGCAACAGGCTGAAATGTACAGCTGCAGAAGCTGAGTAAAACACATGTGTAAAATATATCCCTGTTGAAATTCAGAAACATGACATAAGTGAGACTGTTGGAAAGGATTGTTATAACTACAGGTAAAACATGTCAATAAAGCCTAGAATTAAGTACCATCCTGAATTGTAAAAATAAAACAAGTGAGAGAGTGTGAGAAAGAGGTATGAATCCACCAATAAAGTAGTAATAACTCCTGAATAAAGTATACTGCAGTCAGTACAGAATGAAATGAATGTGACAGGCAGAACCAAACAGTAACATGTGTTGAAAACAGTACTGCAGCTGGAATGTGTGTCCCAAAATCTGGATATGTTGCTCTCAGTCTGCAATATGCAGATAGTATGGTTGTCTGAAATACCAAACATCCACAGTTGTCTATAGCTATATAAAGCAAATGTAGCAGGATGATGTAGCTGAACAGAGCCAGATATGAATGTGTATGAATAAAAATTAAATGTATATTGATGTAGCAGTAACATTCCTATCACCAACCTGAAGTAATCACATAGGAAACTGTAGGCAGAACTGTAGTGTGTATATATCTGCAGCTAGTAGAAATGTACAGCATATGTATTGGTATGTGAAGTTGTTAATTAAATATTTCTTCACCATACCCTATAACCACATATAATCCATTCCACGTGAAATTAGTATGTGCAATCACAATTAACACCCCTGGACATTTGTCCTGTTGGTTCATACATATTTTCATGTACGTTGATGCATGTGCCCTGTTCATACATCCAAACCTGATGGCCTGTTGCCATCAATCAACCCTGCATGTTGTTGGATTGTGTATTGCTGTTCAAATTATGCATGTGTTATGCTTGCTGTTCAATGGCCTGAATATATGGGTGTTCGGTTAATGGGAATACTAATGCATGCTGTTACAACTAATTGTGAATGGTATTGTACGTTACTAACCCAAACTGACATAACATAATGCAAAACATAGGACGACAGGGAAGGCGGGTTCCAGCGGACCCACCTCTCCCACCTCAGCTGGTGAGTGCACCTGGCAGTAGTGCCCAGGCCAGACCCTCCTCCGGTGGCCCTGTGCCACCTGCAGGTGGAAGTGCTGCAGGGAATGGGGCTCATCCCCCCTCAGCAAGCTTGGCCGGAGGAGAACATCCACTCACCCTCCGTGTGGTGCGTAGGGAGATCCGGCATGCTGTGCTTGGGCCCCTATGCCAGCTTGAAGCACGGGTGGCACAACTCACGGGCGTGCCTGCTGCCCGGCCTACACAGCCCCCAGCACAGCCCCGTCCTGGGCAGTGAAGGCACAGTGGCAACTGCCCATGGGTGGGGATCTCAGTTCCACTGTTGCCATCTGTGGGCTCATGTGCTCGAGATATCCAAACATCCATCCCCGTCAATTGTGTAACCCCCCCCACATGTGTCATACACCTCTCCTGTATGCATTTTGTTTGTCTTGTCTGTTAACCTACCCAACCTACCTCCCCAGCTATACCGACTTCCTGTACCTGACATACCACTCTCACCTGAAAAAAAAAAAAAAAAAAGGGCACTCTGTACCCACAAAAAAATTACGCACCATACATAGCTGCCCATTTTGCACACATGTCTGCTGGACATGTAAACTGGCACTTACAATTGGCTGTACAACAAGTATTATTGTTGTCCTTACACCTCTCTCAGGGGAGGAAGGTTTCAAATGTCACACCAAATTACAAACATGTGCACAGCTGTTGCTGATGAAGAAATGGGCAGCTATGGGCCTTACCTACATCCTTCCTGCAAAACCCGAGCTTGTTTCCCAACTGTCCTACCCTCTTTGTGACCCCTTTTTCACCACTTTCCTATCTCCCCATTTTCTTTTCTTTCAAAGAAAATAGTGCGGGTGTGCGCGAGAGTAAGCACTTTTAAGCAGTAGTAAGCAGGTGTGCACTTCTGTGCACTTAGCTAAGCGTGTGTGCGTGAAGCTAAGTGGCAGTGCACATGCGTGACCTCCATGCAAACCAGCGCTAACCCGCTTACAACTGCTTAAAATTGCCTTAGTCACTCTGAATGACAAGGCTTGTACTTTTCTCAGCAGCAAAATAAAATACCTCCCTCAGTCTCAAACCCAGGACCTTGGAAACATTAGTCTGCATGACTTACCACTTAGACATGAGTGCTACACAAGAACATTGTGCTGAAGGAAATATATCATAAAATAGTAGGAATTAATTTAAAGGGAATATAAAAGTCTAGCGCACAAAGCATGTCATGTATATTTACTGTCAAATCTAGTGGATTTGTAAAATAGTACTGTGTGCTGAGAAACAGACATGCTAGTTGGTAGCTACTAGGTAATAATGTCACAGTAGCATCTGGCAAGCCACACACATACTCAGAGCAGGATAAACACAGCCATAGTTGAATAGTTAAGAGTGCAGATATAGCAACTGTGACTGAGTTACAGGGATGTCCCTGATGTGAAAACATATGTCAACTGTGCCCCACTGACACCCTGCCAAATGTACTAACAGTTGCTTACAGAATAACATGCATTGCAGTGTCTACAACACAGCCTGAAATATGAGAGACATATCAACCCTTACACTCACAGCACAGTGTCCACAGCAAACCAGCATGGTCCCCACCCTGATAATCTGAAAGGGCTACGCCTACCTAACAGACCTTTTTATAGCACAGGCCTGTAATTACAGTGAGAACTGCAATCACTACACAACAGGCTGCATGCAATTAGTAAATGCTGGCTAACAATTGGTGCAGAGGCCATCACATGGACATGTGCAGATACCTACAAAAGCATCCTGTACTCCCAGTCCACACATGCAATACTGTCATTGCACCCGCTGGAGGTAGAGAGAGAGAGAGAGAGAGAGAGAGAGATAAAACCAAAAAAAAAAAAAAAAAAAGAAAGAAAGAACGAAAGAAAGAAAGAGAAAGAAATAACAAACCAGAAACATCAAGGCAAAGAAGCAGACAGCAGGCCAAGCAACTGCAAGCCTACACAAACAGCTGCAACAAACACAGGTAATGTAAAGTACTACTATAATACTCTACATACTGTGAACCCTCCGGATGTGTTATTGGTCTGTATCTATGTATATGAGGATGTGCATAGGGCCAGGGACATACTGCAACTGTCACTGAAGGCTCCACATACATATGTATGTGATGGTAGCTATGTGCACATAGCAATGTAGGTTGTAGTGCAATGTACAAGTAGGTTGCACAGTAATGGATGTTCAGCAGTACGTTACTGTGTGTATACATATGTGGACCTAAAAAGGAGTATATATATATATATATATATATATATATATATATATATATATATATATATATATAAATAACATGTGTATACGTATGTATATCGAGATATCTATGTGTATATATATATATATATATATATATATATATATATATATATAATATGCATATGTGTATACATAGATAGAGAGGGATGTAGAAATACATAGACAGATATAGTTTCACAGTGGCATAGTATAGTACTAGGCTATCTGCAGACAGTGTATAGAATAGATTTAGAAACCTGCGCCTCTGTATAGTAGTGACAGAGTGAAGACCCCCCCCCCAACATAATAGCATTAGTGTATTGTGCCTCTGTCTAGTAGTGACACAGAAAAGACCCCTGCTGTAAACCTATGATCTCCCATCCACTTGTCAAGAATGCACATGAAGAGTGTCAGTGAGGGTCTCTGCCTAACATGAACTGGGATCCTGTTCCACAGTATGAGAAGCCTCTTAGTGATGGATCTGTCCCTACAAGATGTCCTATTCATATGTGTGCTGAGGTTTAAATCCATAGCTGTCGTGCTTCTGATGGATTTGGATTGTATGAGGTGGAACATGTGCATCACTACCAGATTGGACATGGCCTACTACATCAGGCACAGATCACCCCTACGTAGGCAGTATGCTATGGAATAGAGCATGAGTTACGTTAGTCTGGCAGCATATGACAGTTGTTGCAGAACCTTGATCCACCTGGTGATGTACTCATGGGGTCCCCCTAGCTGTTGCAAGTGCCAGGTGAGGTACATACCAAATGGGGCATAGTACACAGTCATGGGCCTGATAAGGGAGGAGTATAAGGGTACAATGACCCCTTTTGATGTGGATGTGAATCCCTTCATGATAAGGTGGGCAAGGTAGGAAGTCCATCCAACCACTTCGGCAACGTGGGTGTCAAATGAGAGGTCAGCATTGCACAGTGTCACCAGGTCTCTGATTATTTTGTCTGTACTCAGTGGGTTATTGTCTGGCTCTGAGTCTGACATGGCACCAGTGAGGTTGACAATAGGGTTTCTATCTGTTAGCTGGTTTGCAACCCATCATGTGACATATGGATTTACATGTTAGCTGTTGATCATGTCTATGATGGCAGAGTGCGGTATTGTGTCGAATGCTGTAGGCAAGTCCAGGTAGGCTGTATGGACCACTATGCCCTCAGCAATGGCTATAGTAACTGATTTGAAAAGGTCAACCAGGTTCATAAGGCAGGATCTGCCCTCTACAAAGCCAAACCGGGTGGGAACAAGTGTCTAAGTCCCCAATGTCTCTGTGTATGGGTACCATAATGATCCTTTCCATAGTGTTGCAGACCAGGCTGGTTAAGCGTATGGGGCGGTAGTTACCAGGGTCTGTAGAGGTACCTCCTGTGTGGAGTGGGACTACTGTTGCTGTATGCCAGTGTCCAGGTACATATGCTGTAGTAAGGCTATGGCTGAATAGCATGTAATGTGCATGTGTAGCTCCTCTTGCAGTTCACGTAGCATGCAACCCGCAATACCGTTCGGTCCCATTGCTGCTGTGTTTACAGCTCTGCTGAGGGTGGTTACCAGCTGGACATCCAAGATGACAGGGTGGTTACAGTCAGCTGGGATAAGTAATTCCACATGTGTGGGTGAGGGAGTGTAGAAACCTGCACTGAACCTGTCTGCCAGACTGTTGGCATTATCTGTGTGTTCAGTGTAGCGTATGTCACTGTGAATTAACTGTGAACACAACTGAGGGTTCCCACCCAGGTGTGTAACATAGCAGAGGAGGGCCTTGTGGTTATCTGTAGTGACCATAGCGATGTCCCTCCCATTGTTGGCCTTGCATGTTTGTACAACAAAACCCATCTGTCTACTACTGCTGATGAGAGATGGTGTAGCTCTATGGAAGTATGCTCTGCCATGCAGTAGCTACCATCTGTTGTTATACAAGTTGTTCAATGCTGGGGTCCACCAGACAGGACGCCTGCCCTTGGTGGAGAGGGTCATGGTTCCATTTGTGATTGCATGATCCATGCATTCTTGGAGATGTCTGTAGAAGCATATGTGAGGGTGTCTGCATTGTGGGAAGTGGATTACACTGGCCCAGTGGGCATTAAGAATACCAACTCAGTTATAAGACGTGTTAAGTCGGCATGTGAGAGGTCTCCCACTGTAGTCTGTTGTGTTGAGGGGGAGGTGGAATATGTATATCCAGGGTGATTAGTCTGTGGTCAGATGTGACTAGTGAGGGGTATCCTTCCAGTGTGTAGCACATTGTCCCCATGTTTGTGATGATCAGGTCTAGTATATTATCTCCTGTTGTGGGAGAGGTGACTAGCTGTTCCATTGCATTTGACATAGTGAATACCGGGAAGCTTTGGGCTAGGGTGTTTGGGGTAGAATAATGCACGCTGTGTATGTTAGGGTAGTCGCACTATCCCAATATGATGGTGTGTTGTGGGACATTCATATCCTCCAATGTCTACAGGAAGGCCGACTGTGGTCCCTGAGATCGGGAGGGTAGTCTGTAACATGCTACCAGTTGTATAGCAGGTTTGCCTATGGTTATCTGCACCTGGATGGTCTGTGATGCTTCATGTGTTGCCACTAACCTGGAGGTGTGTGTGTCCTCCATGAATATGGACACACCCCCTTCCTTTCCATTTTGTCCCGAGTCCTGGCGCCAAAATGCATGATACGGGGTATAGCCTGGTACTGCTGGTGTGCTCTCAGGAGCCTTGAACCAGGTTCTCACGTACTGCACAGACATCGAGATTGGTAGAATATGTATGTACAGATATATGTAATACACACATACATATATAGATATCTGTAGAGACTTACACATATACAGATAGATCTGACTGACAACAGATATGTCTGTATATGACTATCTCTCACTCTCTGTCCCACCCCCTCACACTCACACTCACCCTGTGTCTCTCTCTCTCACTCTCTCCCCCTCTCTCCCCACATCTATATGTATATATCTACATCTAGATATACATATGATATATACATATATACAAACAGATATATATCCATATACAGATATAAATATATCAATGCATATATATACATAAATATATATATATATATATATATATATATATATATATATATATAGACTGTGTGAGGCACATGTGTGCAGATGTCTTGCTACAGGTGCCTGGTGTCACAGGCATGGAGTGAACACCAGTGTGGATACTGGAGTACCATACCCCATTCAAAAACACTGACACCAGTAACCACCACATATGTACATGCCTGCCCACCACTGCATGTGTCAGGGGGGAACAGGGTCAACAAGTGTACAATAGGCTCCACGTCGATACACACAGTGGCACACTAGTCCTGTAATACCTGTACATGGAATGTGTCAGCGGACATGGTGTGTCAGCTATGGACATGTAGGTCACTGTACCCCTCCACACCCCACAATGTCCTACACGGTATGTACCTCCCATGACAGCTACAGATATGATGAAGGACACAGACATATGCAAGTAACTGTGTCAATGCACTCAAACACCACAAAGCGCACACAGACTACCTACATAGAGGTTACCACTGCTGGATATACATAGTTTGGTCACACTCATGACAGTTGTCTCCCAACCATGGTAAGACCTCCAACATCCACAACACAAATTACCTACGTCTGTCGTCCTTGTCACTGCAGTATAGAGCACATGGTGGAGGTACGGGACCCTACCCACAGATATGACATATCCTATAGTAGACCACACAGAATTAAGAAGCAAGCCTCCCCATGAGTAGATGTCAGACATACCCCTGCTGAATGTTATGCTTATAGGTAACATGCCATATGAGTCACCCTGTGTAACTGTTTGTAAGGAGCAGGTACGATCATAACACATGTGTCTCAAGGGGCAGGATAGCAAAACAGTATGTTGCTGTAGGCCCAGGGCCAAAAGCACACTACCTACCTAGGACGCAATGCACACCCATTAACACATTGCAAACGGAATATGTGAGGTGGAATGAGTGTGCTAGTGACTGGGTGCATGTTGTGTACTGGTGTGATTGCTCACCATGACTGTCTGTCTGTCATGGTAGTGTGTGTCCATGGTGTGAGGCCAGAGACAGGTGTGTGGGGTATTGCGATCAACACATACTACATTGCCATATGTTCTGCTGTGTTACCATGTATGTCACTGTGGTGTAGGTAGGGTTATGGCAAGTAAGAGTAGTGTGCAGTACCAGTGAAATATGTAACGTGCATTGTGTGCAGTGCATGGGCTGATGATGTTCCCCATACAGTACCTTGATTCAAACCCCCAGTGGGGGGTTGTGTATTGTACCTGAAACAGTGCGTTGACTGCTGCAGTATACTAGTCTGTTGTATGGAGTGTGCCAGGTACTGTTGCACAGTTGTCGAATGAGCACTGATATCTGGTCATGTACATTTGTATCCCCCAATAGACAGACAGATGCTATATATGGTGCCTAAGTTATATCACTGCAGTCAAGTATAATGTGTATTATGTGTGCTATAGTCTGCTGACAGATATTGCTGACATATTTCCCTTCTCCTTTTCAGGGACATGGTTCACCAGCGGAACCCAGTCTACTCCGCTGCAGAAGAGGAGGAGATACACCAGAGCCTGGCATGGGATTTCGCTGTCCTCTTATCCCGCAAAAGCCAGAACCAGCAGGAGAGGGCTGCACTGTGGCAAGACCTGGTCTGTCGGATAAATGACATAAGCACACATAACCGGACATATGAGCAGGTACACCATCACTGCAGTTATTTTATTAGAAATGTCCTTCAGCGTGCGTCGGATATCCACAGGCAGCAGCTTGCCACAGGTGGTGGGGTGGCTAGACACCCCCCCTCACCAGACTGGAGGGACTACTCCTGAGTGTTGTGGCTCCAGCACAGCAGCAACAACAACAGCATACATGTGTAATGATGGAGGCTGGAGCCACACAGCAGCAGGACACAGAGCGTGCAGGTAACATGCCATGTGTATAGTGACCATTCTGTACACTGTTAGGTTATGCATGTGTGGGGTGTGTCCTCGATTTGTAGCTGTTATCTTGGTAATTATTGTGCATTAGTGATAACCTCATTATCTGCAGTACACCTGTGGAAGCTAACTGTTGCACTACTGAACTGTAACATGCCCACAGTATCAATGGCACAGTTGTGCCCACTGACGATGAATGTCTCTTTTCCGCAGGTCCCTCTGGTGTAACAGCAAGGCAGCCTATCTATGTTGGTGAGTGTTTAATACCATTACCTTCACTGCTCTGTATACTAATAGTAATAATAGGCTGAAGCAGTAGTGCACTGTGTTTGATTGCAGGTGTGTTTGTGTCTGTAGGTTGATATCTCATATACTGAGGTGTGTGCATGTGTGCATGTGCCCATGTGCCCATGTGCGCATGTGTGCATGTGTGCATGTGTGCATGTGTGCATGTGCGCATGTGCCCATGTGCGCATGTGTGCATGTGTGCATGTGTGCATGTGTCCATGTGTGCATGTGTGCATCAGTGGTGGCATTGTGTACACATTGTATACTGTGTTTCCTGTCTTTCTCCCACAGGTTCTGGTGCTGCTCTGGTGTCATGCAGCAGGGAACCTGAATCAGCTGCTGTGGATAGTGATGATGATACCTGTGTAATGGCACAGGTAGGTGTGCCAGGGTCCGTTATTGGTCAGCCAATTGACACTACACAGCTGTCGACCCCATCTGTGTGCACAGTCATCCTGCCAAGACATCCTTTGTCACCAATGTCCCTAGGTGATGGACAGGATACAGTGGGCATTGACCAGGTCAATGTGGTACCGGTGGCACATGCATCCCCACACTGCAGCCATGGCCAGGGCCCTGACATGGTACTGCACAGGCAGATGTCCATGGGTTCTCGTGGGAGCATCCGTGGGCATACCACCCCTGTCAGACGTGCCCACAGAGGTCTTTCAACCCCAGCTATGTTCTGGGCTGTAATGCAGGCACAGTCACGTATGGAACGATACACCAGACAAGGTCTGAGGAAGCTGAGAGCATGTCGCACAGCCATGAGTGACAGCATGCGTGATGTTGCAGCTGCCATCCGCAACTTCACCAGGGTCATTGACAGACATTGGGGGGACACATTAGATCTGTTCCACAACTATATGTCCATGAGCCAGGGCAATGGTGGATGGTTGAAGCGTCAACGTGGCCATATGCCAGCAACAGCAGCAGCTGGCAGCCATCGCGGACGACAACAGGGCCGCGGTCGCTCACATAGTACCAACAGCAGCCCCAGCAATACTGGGTCTGTGCTGTCATTGGACCGCCCCAGGATACCACGTACACGTGGTGCTGGACAGTCCCAACAGGGACCTGTCTCCAGTCAATGAACACCTGCTTCTGATGACAGTACCCAGTTTGGATTGGTACCTGATACGGTCCGTAGCACCCCTGCCAGGCACAGGTACTGTGTCCGTGGCCACAGACAGTGATCTGTATGTCCTGGCAGGTACAGTCTGTGGCTGTCCACAAACACCTGTATATGGCAGCCATGAGTTGGGACTGTGTGCATTCATACACACATGCAAAGTGATAACACCTAGGGCTACCGCATACACGCACTCACTGCATCAACATTGCCCCATCTTGTACTGCTGTCCCTTACCAACACACACACACAGACATGTCAATTGGTTGTATCAGTGGCAGTCTCAGGCATACCATGTACACACCCTGTGCATATGATGAAAGTGTGCCACCTCCTGCAATCTGTAAGATCGGTGCAGGAACAGGTTAACATGGTGCTGATGCACAGGGTGACTACACAGATGTATTGTAATAGTATGATGTTGACAACAGTACAGTGTAATTATAGCATTGTGGGTATATACCAGCATGCCTGATGCAGTTACAGTATGAATGTCATTGTATTGTTTTGTACACCCATACTAATTACCACAGTGTTCTGTCTGCACATCTTTGCATACTGGTGGTGAGGCTGTGATGGGATGGCCACCTACATAGGTAGCACAGGGGATACAATAATGTACATATTGATACTCAATGATGGCCATGTCAACTGCGAGTCGCATGCTGTCCACACACGACTCTGCAATGCAGATGTTTCGGGATGTTGATATCTGTGCAGTACTACACAGCAGGTTCAGGGCTCACAAGCACACACTAGCACTACAAGGTCACACCTCATACCATGCATAACAGCACCAAAACACAGAACTAAGTATGACAGGAGGGAGAGTGTCCATGTATGTCAAGGATACTGTGGTGCCAGGACAGGTAGCATACATCATACTACGTCTGGAACTGCTGAGTGAGGGCTCAGTGTCTGTTATTTGACATGTGTATTATTACAGGTATGAGCACTTGGGTATCAGGCCAGTTATTCAACATTACGGAGGTACATGGTCTATACACGTGTGGGGGTTGCGGCTGGACCCAGCCCATCTGACCTGGGAATGTCTGGGTACAGGCTTAGAGTGCCTGCATATATGCACTGTTACATACTGGAAGTCGTACACCTTGTTTGTTGTAGCATAGTCTACATACAGGCCTGCTGACTGTAGTTTTGTTTGTATGCATGTTTGCCTGTTATGTTCCTGAAACACTCATTCCATCTGTGGTGCAGATATACAGTGCCTCTGTGGATCCCTAGTGACATCTGTGTTGCTTACTGTACTGAAGTCCATGTGTCACTTGACAGAACGTCACTGTTTGACCTGTTTGCATTTAGCTTGCCTGTAACACATTGCATATGATGTACCTCACATTTGCTCAAGACAGCATTCATATATGCCAGCACTAACAATTCAGGAGCACTACACCCTCACATAGTCACCTTGAGTACCTTGTTCCCCATTGGCCCTATGTGTCGTTACTTAGTGTGGGAGTCACAATGCTATGGTAGCATGTGCAAAGGTCACCTGTCGATCTACTCTCAGGTCCAGTTGGTGAATCTGTGAGTCATGTGGCAATGTTACAGCTGCCTCATGTACACAGACAACCCTCTCCCCTTCCCATACATGTACAACACATGAGAGAGATGCAACCACACAGCCAAACTGAGGGCTAAGCTCTGTTTACACAGCACTGGCATTCCCTGTCAGGTGGAGTGGGATACTACAGTGAATACAGTACCAGTCTCCCATAGACCTGCCATGACCACAATCCAAACACAGACACACACAGGTACATTATTGGGCTCTCAGAATAGAATCCTGCCTGAGCAGCTGACACCTGCAAAGCAGATACACAAGCAAACATTACGCCAGAGCAGAGCACATGCGACACATAGCTCACAAAGCCTGTCTGCCAAACAGTGTCAGGCCATACGGCTAGACAACACACCTGCTATGGTTGTATGAGGTACCTCTATTGACACATACACAGTGGTCCTGCTCCCAGGCTGAACAAGGTGACGGTCATGCTGAGCTGCCCTTCGGGCACTATGATCCACCACATAACACAAGCAAAGCAGTCACTCCAAGGCATGTAGCAGTATGACTCAGTCATTGTCTGTGCCAGTGTGTATGACCTCTGACGCACCTCCCTGCACTACATGTTAGGGGACATGGAGGGGCTCTCTGAGGTTGTGGCACAGGCTGGTATGACCCTGGCTTTGGGTAGCATCTCATCCTCACCATGAATGCTGCCACAATATGTAGACAGGTTCATCGGTTTCTGCACTTAACGTATCTTTCAGTGACATCCAATGGGGATCCAATGCCTGTCAGTGTGGGATTACATGATGGACATGCCACATTGCTTTGCTTGGGACAGCTTGCACCTGTCACCCATGGGCCATTGTATATTGGCAGAGGCTGTCGCTGCACGCATACTGCCTTTGTGTGCAAGACTGACATTACATAGCCACCTACACAGGTAGCACACGGGATGGGACACTAATAGCAATGCTACTCAACAGCAGCAGTGTAAACCTCAAGATGCATGCAGTGGAAACTGTCCTTAGCATGGGGTACAGCAATATCCGTGCAGTAACAGACTCCTGGTACAAGGCTCCCAGGTGCACACCATCAGTGCCAGGTCATTCCTGATACCATGCTTGTCATCCCCTACACATGCACCAAAACAGAACGGGGGGATGTATCCAAAGGCACCTCAGATACACACACCCCCAGGTTGGTGGCACTGCACAAAGCATCAGAGCCTCTCCATGTGCAACACACAGTGGGTTAGACTGCCCGCAGGTTCATAGCCTGGCACACACCACACTCCCATAACCAGGAAACACACTTGGCATTCCTGACAACACTGGGAATATGACGGTCTCTACACACACCATTATATGGTTGTACTGCAACTGCCCAAACATACAGTGTGAGCATTATTCTAGCTGCAAGACCCTATCTGAAGGTGTCTTATCATTCATTCCCTGCATTGCTATGGAACAACTTGTTACCACTCCCACAAGTGGTGACAACATGCTGCACCTGTTCATCACCAACATGTGGTCTATAAGCTCCAGACCAATCATGTATCCCTCGCTGGTGGGATGACACCATCTACAACCCACACTGTATAGTCACATACCACATGCAGCCCCTGCACAGAACACCCCAGTCATACAGTTGTCTGATGCATATTCCATGTATTCATATGAGGCAGGCTTCAGACATGGGAACTCTTGCAGTTCACAGGTACATATGTGTAGGTGGCACACACATACATCATGTGTGCATTGACATTACTGATATAATGTATGTTGTGCAATATTGGAAACAACACACCACACACATGGACAAACTGTGTGACAAAATTACATATGGCATTTGTAGGATACAAACCCCTACCTAACTATGTTAGATTACTTGTGAGAGTCGTATTAGCAGACCACACTATTTGCATTACTGGGGGGATTGTTTTCTCCTGCTGTACTTATAGGGTGCTGACATCATCAGTATTTAGACAGTGGCATATGCAGTGTGTGTTGTGTAGTAAAAGTTGCCAAAAGGGACATTTCTCATACACATGGGAATGCAAACACTAACCCCCCATACACAGTCACACACACACACTAGGAACTTGCAGGATTCAACCCCTACCTAACTATGTTAGGATACTAGTAAAAGACCCATTAGCAGAGTGCGCTATTTGCATTACTGGGGGGATTATTTTCTCCTGCTGTACTTATAGGGTGCTGACATCATCAGTGTTTCGACAGTGGAATATGCAGCATGTTTTGTGTAGTATAAGTTGCCAAAAGGGACATTTCTCATACATATGGAATTGCACACACTACTCCCCCATACACAGTCACGCACACACTGGAAACTTGCAGGATTCAGACCCCTACCTAACTATGTTATGACACTAGTGAGAGATGAATTAGCAGAGTGCGCTATTTGCATTACTTGGGGGGGGGGGATAGCTTTCTCCTGCTGTGCTTATAGGGTGCTGACATCATCAGTGTTTCGACAGTGGAATATGCAGCATGTTTTGTGTAGTATAAGTTGCCAAAAGGGACATTTCTCATACACATGGAATTGCACACACTCCTCCTCCATACACACACACTGGGCACTTGCAGGATTCAAACTTCTACCTAACTATGTGATGACAGTAGTGAAAGACGCATTAGCAGAGCACGCTATTTGTATTAGTGGGGGGGGGGGGTTGCTTTCTCCTGCTGTACTTATAGGGTGCTGACATCATCAGTGTTTTGACAGTGGAATATGCAGCATGTTTTGTGTTGTATAAGTTGCCAAAAGGGAATTGCACACACTACTCCCCCATACACAGTCACACACAGTGGGCACTTGCAGGATTCAAACCCCTATCTAACTACATTATGACACTTGGGAGAGACGCATTAGCAGAATGTGCTATTTGCATTATTGGGGGGGAAAGGCTTTCTCCTGCTTTACTTATAGGGTGCTGACATCATCAGTGTTTAGACAGTGGAATATGCATTATGTGTTGTGTAATAATAGTTGCCAAAAGGGACATTTTGCATACACATGGAATTGCACACACTACTCCCCCACACACGCACTGAGCACTTGCAGGATTCAAACCCCTACCTAACTATGTTATGATACTTGTTAGAAATGCAGTAGCGGAGTGCGCTATTCACATTACTGGGCATAATTTCTGCTCCTGACATATGTATAGTATGCTGACATCATTATGGATGAAGAGGTATGTACATCTGTGACTATCCATCAGTATAGGGGAGAGCATATCTATGCATTAACTTTGCACAGGCACAGTGGCCTACTGTACTGTGGAGGCAGATGCCAAATACACTGAGGATAGCCTTCTGTATTCCCTGGGGACAACAGTCAGGTATTGCACTCTACGGCCATATGTTTACCTGTCAGATGCAAGTATCTGTTGCTCATATACTGTTTGTGGGTCTTTATTGCCACAGCCTTCCCTATCTCTATAAATAACGTGTGTACTGTGGGAGATGTTTGCATATGAGTGGGATCAAGTACTTTACTTATGTCTCTGTTGTAACTTCACTGTGTGCACTGGGCAGATGTCTGTATTGTGGGAGGTTACTGTGTTAACACATAGAAATGCCAGATATGTGTGTGCAACTGCTGAACTGTGACATGGCCTAAGTGTGTGAGCATGCCCAGTTCGCAGTTTGTATGGCTTCTTGACTGCCACGTCTCATTTATCTAAGTGTGCGAGCATGCCCAGTGTGACCTTTCCTTATATTGGGATCTGTGGACCACCACATTTCTGTTTGTGTGTGGACGCCATCTATATATCACATGTAGAGTTGAGTGTTGGACATCAGGTTGTGTTCTTACTGCCCAACTGCTTTCTGTCTGAACCTAACAGGCATTATGCTGTGCCTGCAGGGTCGCCATGGGATATTTTGCATACAGTTGTCATCATCCTTTCCTGCTGACAAAACAGTTGTATTGTTGTATAGTGTACTGGTGCAGAACTTTCACTGTGGTGGACAGTATTATCGGTTTCAGTCCTATCACTGCTTGTAATATTTATAGTGAGCACACCAGACTGGTTGAGGGCCAGTTGTGCAGATATGACCATGTTGCATTTTGTTCAGATATGGACAGCATAGTACATGATTGTCCGACATTGTTAATGTATTCCACAACTTGTGTGGACAGTGACAAACAATGGCCATGTACCCTAGTCCATTTGTAATGCTAGTCAGAGAGTGTTTGTCCTTCAACACACATTTACTGGTGTTTGCCATGACATATGTCATGGTTAGTGTGCTGTGCCTCTGTCTACCCGTGACATACAGGTGATATCTAGGGTACACCTACCATCTCCCATCCAGTCAGATTCCTCTGGATGACAGTCACTGAGGGACTCCCTGGATATCCTGTAGTAGGAGTTTAGTCGTGAGTGGAGTCAGCTTCTGGGTTATCTACCAATCGGTACAGCATGTCCTGTTTATGTCTGTGCTGGGGTTCAGGCCTGTCAGCTGCATAGGTCACCAGCATTCAGTGTTTACATGGTGCCAAATGTCCATTGATACCAGGTTGGTCATGGCTCTATACATCAGGCACAGTTCACCTCCAGCCAGGCAGTATGGCACTGTGTGGAGCTGCAATTTCTTTACTCAGGTGACAAATGGCATCTGTTACAGCTTTGCGATCCTCCTGGTGGGGTATTTGCGTGGTCTTTCCAGTTGCTGCAGGTGTCTGCTATGGTACAACCCTGAAGGGCCATTGTACACAATTGTGAGACTGCTGATGGATGACTGGAGAAGCACATTGACCTACCCTAACCAAGCTGTGCTTACCTTCATGATCAGATGGGTATATGGCATGTTTCTGTAACCACTACAGACACATGGTTGTCACATGCAGGATATCTTTCACCTTGTGTCCCCAGGTCTCTTATTGCTCCTGATGTACTTACTGGGTTAACACCTATGTGGTAATTTCTGGCCATGTACTGTGTTTCCACGGGGGGTGACTATACCCTATTCTGCATTTAGCTTGTTGACGTGGCACCACTTGTGTGTTTCTATGTGTGCCTTTTGTAGGTTGCTTGTGTCAGCTGGAGGGTCCAATATGGTGGCCAGTTTGTCGTCCTCTGAAAACCTGTTCAGACAGAGTCCTTCCATGTTGGCCTGTACCTATGTTACATATATAGAATAAAAGAGGGTTCCCAGGACCATGCCTTGTGGGATGACAGTTGTTCCTGGTTTGCAGTCTGCCATGGCTACAGCATGTCTGCCAGGTCAGTTCTGTCCTTGAGCTGGTTTGCAACCCATCTACGTGCATAGGGGTTTATAGTTAGGCTGGTGAGCTTATCTGTACCGCCAACTAGGGTATTGTATGGAAGGGTTTAGCAAGGTCCAGATAGGCTGCGTGATTGACATTCCCCACATCACTGGGCTTGGTGCATGTTTCACATGAGTCAGACATGTGTATGGGTCAGGAACTGCCCTATGACAGCTAGACTGGGTAGGGTCCAATGTCTGTAGGTACCCAATCTCGTTATTCATGGGATCCATGATCATCTTCTACATTACTTTGCCAACCTAGATATTCGGGGTTGAGGGGTGATAGTTTGCAGTATCCACTCAGGCACCCCCCTTTGTGGTGTGGGACCACTGTTGCTGTACACCGCTGTTTGGGTACATATCTTGTGGTAGGGCTGATAGTGCACAGTAATGCTATTTGCTGTTGCATTCTTCTTACAGTACTTGTTGGACACAACCCAGGACACCATCTGGTACCATTGATGCTGTGTGCTGTGCTTTGTGGATGCTGGCTATTACCTCAGCATCTGCAATGTTGGGGGGCCAGCACTCTCCTGGGATAGATATTTGGCAGTTAGGTGCTGGTGGGGAGTTTGCAAAGAATCTGTTAGGTAGGATGTTGGCAATGTGTGTGGGTTTGGTGTATTGTTTTTGATATTAGAGTGCTGCAGAGCATATCTGTGGATTACCACCATGGTTCCTACCATCAGGTAGGACAGCTGTATAATAATCCTTTGTGTCCTGCACAATTTGTATCATCATAGGTTCATAGGTTCATACTAGGCTATCTGCCCTGGTTTTGTTTGAGCATGGACAGACTGTGTGTGGGTCTCAACACCCCTTGCAATGTGCATATCATGCCCATGTAGGATTTACTTTCCTAGATGTGACACAGGGATGGCCCCCAGTGTACATCTGCTATCTCCCATGCACTTCAACAGATTTCTCCTGTTGAGTTTGTTTGTGGAGCTCAGCCTATCATGGACTGGGATTCTGTTCCAGAGTGTCCTGAGCCTCTGGGTTATGGATCTGTCCCTCCAGCACATCCTAGTAATCTATGTGTAGAGGTTCAGATATCTCACTGTGGTGTGTCTGCTGGATTTGGGGTTTCTGCAGTGGAGCATGTCCATTCATTCTGGATTGGGCATGGCCTTGTACATCAGGCATACATCACCTCTGACTGTGCAGTATGCTTCTGAATTTGGGCTGTGTTTTCTTCTGCCAGGCTGCAGATGTCCAATGTTTGGACCCTTTATCCTGTTGGTGGAGCACATTTGGGGTCTTTCTGACTGCTGCATGTGTAAGGTAAGGTACATGCAGACTGGGGCATAGTTGTCATGTATGGCCCTGATAAGGGAAGGGTATAGGGGCACAGTGACCTCTGTAGCTCTACATGTGCATCCTTTCATATTAAGGTTGGCAATATAGCAGGTCTTCCTGGCCACCTTGGCAATGTGTGTGTCACATAACAGGTTACCGTCCACTTGTGTCCCTAGGTCCATGACTACTTCTTCCATACATTATGGATTGCCACCTATGTCATACTTTGTGTGTGCCTTGTTTGGTATTTGTTGGGACATTCATACTCTGACGTGTCTTCAGGAAGGCTGGCTGGGGTACCTGGGTTTGTGTGTGGGGTCTGTAGCAGGCTTCAAACAGGTACACAGTTTAAGACACTGTTACTTGCCCGTGGATAGTTCATGCTGTTTCTTGATGTGGTACCAACCTGGGGCTGTGGTTATTCTTGATAATTACTGGTAGCCACACTCCTATTGTCGTGTGTTCCATGTTTTGGAGCTGTTGAGCATGGTGTGAGGCATAACCTGGTAGTATTAGGGTGCTCTTCTGGGTCTTGCCCAGGTTTCTGTTACAGAACAGATATTACCATTCTCCATGCTGTGGTGGGTTTGGTCTGCATGCACCTTGCAGGTTAGACTTCTGGCATTGGGTAGCATTACATCCAGGTTATTATCCCTTGTGCTTCCTATGTTGGTGGGTTTGTGTTTCCAGACTCACCTATTCCAGGCACAGTGGGGGTGACAGCAGCCTTTGCCAGTATCTACACAGCCAGGTGTGCTGGGTGCGTGCCATCCCTAGCAGGTGGGGCATCATGTCTTCCTCGGCATGTCAGCCCAGGCTGTCAGCCATGTGTTCCCCCTTGCTAATGGCAATACCTCAGCCAATTATTGTACTTGATCTTGTTGTTTTCATAGTGTGGCATCATGCTTGGTGAGGGTGAGATGTTAGGTTGGGTCTTCATGTTTGCATATTCTAGATGGTGTTACATTGCTTAACACATGGCAATCATGCCTCAGGTGGTGCTGCAGGGCTGCCTCTGTTGGATGCACATACTACCCTCCCTGTACATGTTTGAGAGCAGGTTATGTCATTTTAGGCATCCCTGTTACTATATGAGTGAGTCAGAGAGGGGTATCATTCCCAGGGTTCCTACTGAGCCAGGGTATGTGCTATGTGTTGCCTCTTTGCCAAGGCCAGGGCATACTGGGCACGCCTCCTTCTGCCTACTGGGGCAGGCTCAGGTTGTTCCTCCTCCGAGTCATGCTCCGCCTGTGATGGCCTTGGCAATGGTGGGGGGCTGTTTTGCCCGGCCCTATGCTGGTCCTGCTGCAGCTGCTTTCACAGGATCATATTATGTAGCATAGCACATACCATGACAATTTGGGTACATGTAGTTGGTGAGTACTGCAAGGTTCCACCAGATGTGTCCAGACACCGGAACCGTGACTTGAGCAGCCCAAACACACACTCTATTACATTACGTGTTTGTGCATGTGCCTCATTATGGCGTTCCTGTTCAGGTGTGTGTGCGTTTCTGATGGGTGTCATCAGCCATGGCTCCAGTGCATAACCTGCATCCCCCACTAGGTGTCCATGTGGGATGTCCCCATTGGCAAATGTCTGGTACAACTGCGTCAAATGCCAGATATGGGAATCATGGTAGCTCCCAGGGCAGCCAGCAAACACATTCATTATTATGCCCTGGGCATCACACATGACCTGGCAGTTGATGGAGGGGAAGCCCTTGCAGTTAATGTAGGCCCTACCCCACTCACCAGCTGGTGCTTTGATGCGTATGTGCGTGCAGTCTATTGCACCCACTACCTAAGGGTATTCCGCTATTTGCTGTAAGAGACATATATTGCTGGACATTACCTCACGGGCATTGGGGAAATATACATGATCACCGACATGTGCTGACATGGCATCCAGGAACTGGTATAGTACCCTGGAGGCTGATGCCTGTGATATCCCCATCATATCACCAGTTGGTCTCTGGAAGGTACCTGTTGCTAGTATTCTTAGGCCAACACATACCTTGGTTTCCACTGGGAAGGGTTCCCCTCTGTTGGTTCTGTGTGTGAGGCATGGCCTGCACAGCTTGACAATTTGCTGCAGGTGGTCTCTGTCCACTCTATAGCGCTCCACTATCTCCAGCTCATGTAACCCCTGGTAGGTGACCCTGGGCCTGTACACTCTTCTCCATCTCCTCACTGTGGGTTGTCTGGCAGCATTTCCATTGTCACCACCATCAGCAAGTCTCCTATGTCTCCTTATAACAGCTATGGCAGCCCCAAGCATGTTTGGTCTGAGTGCAGCTTTTTCAGTTTTCACATCTACTAGCTTACTCCTGTCTTGCTGTATCTCTTGAGAGAAACATACTGCAATGCTGTTTGCAGTGTTTTACGTGCTGGGCTGGGCTTGTATTCTGCCTGTGTAACTGCCTGCTTCTAATTGTTTTCACCTGCTACCTCTACTGGTATTCCCTGCTAGTTTCCTACTATTTCTCCTGCTTCCTTTTCCTCTCTGTTTCCTCAGGGGGAGCAGCGCGCATACCAGCGAAAACACGCTCACAATGGCTACCATGCGCACACACATGCTTACATGGACTAGATTCTTCTTATTCGGGTTAAAACGCGTGCACACCAGTACAAACAGGTTTACAAATCTTTAAACAGGCTCCTACATGCTTACTCTGCTTTACACGTGTGCACTCTGTCTTACTCGCGCCTCCCATCGTGCACACGCGTGCATGCACATACAGCAAGAAACTTTGGTGTTGGCCACAGTACGCCTTCCATTTCTCGACTTTCCCATGCTTATCTGTTGACACTCCTCTTTTTCTGCTGTGTGATTGATATGTTTCACATACCACTTTGCTCCAATGAGCTTGCTTTCTTCCTGATATTCCCCCCTGTGATGTCACCTATCTCCTACTCTGTTACTCCCCCTTATCTAACTCTTACACTACACGGACTGTGCTCATTTGCTATGTGACAGTGTGATTCACTATCCTACAATTCATTTACATAGGATTGCCTACTAATGCTTAGTTACATGTCTTACACTCAGCTTCTCTCCTTAGCAACCACTAGACGGTGGCCATGTTGTTTTTGGTCTGCTAGTCCCTGCATTGCAAATCCATGCATTACATAAAACCCATATTTGTGGGTTTCTACCCTTCATTTTTCAGTTTTATATAGTGCAGCCCGTTTGCGCGGGGCTGCGCTGCGTTTAAACATCGCCGATCTCCAAAAAAAAAAAAAATTTTTTTCATGTTTGCATCGGTTTACCATGCCAATGGCCACATATTTGGCCATTGGCATGCTGTCTGTAACATTTGCACACTTTATTTGGAGCTGTCATGGCTCCATTGTGTTATTTGCAGTAACATACTCAGTTGTCAACTGAGTACATTTCTGCAACTAACACGACTCTTACACGGGCTGGTTTCAGCTTTGTGGATCGCTAATCTACCTCATTTGCATGCCTTTTGGCTGCAAGTGGGGTGATTAGCATATCCACGCCCTGCCCATGTAAGAGTCATTTTAGGTTTCTCTTACACAGGATTTCGGGCTGTTCCTGGATCGAGATGGCTGCATGGAGTCTTATACGGCTCTTAGACTCTGTGCAAGCCATTGTGAATCCTACAGCTAGTCTCCATTCCAGTAATCTAAAAATGTCCAAAAACTAATAGGCACAAGACAAGACTAGCGTACACTGCAAAGTCCAACAAGGTTTAATAGCTGAGAAAAACAAGCTTACAACAATCAGTAGTCTGGTGCACACTTCGGTAACTGCCAAGCAATAAAAAGTTATAAAACGTTAAAAACGATCTGGCTGCACAGAATCCAAGTCACAAAGTGTAAAGCGCTTTTCGTTAGGAAACACTTCTCCTAACTTCTTCAGACAATTGTGAAAAAGTGAAACTAGCACATGTACCTTCTGCAGTAGCAGCAGTAGTCAGACTTATCATATCACACTACCTAAAGAACTTGCACAGCTGAATTTCACCTGCAGTTGGAAAAGGTTCACAATTAACAAATAAAGTTAAATCTATTGAAACAAGCATATATACCTTCTGCAGCAGCAGCAGTAGTCAGACTTATCATATTGCACTACCTAGAGAACGTGCACAGCTGAATTTACCTGCAGTTGGCAAGAAGTACACAAGCAACAAATAAAGTTAAATCTATGTAAGGCAATATGCAAATAACTTAATTTGTTAAGTCTAGTTTGCCTTGTTTTGTAGTGTTTCCACCCCCCACTCATTCACCCACACTCATAGGCCTTTCTACTGCTGAAGATGAAGCTACATTACAGTTCAGCATATTTCACTCTTTTCAGTGTAACATATCTCTGGAAAGGCATTGAAAAGCCCATAAATATAAAATTAGATGCTGTGACTTGAGACAAGTATTTAGAGTTCAGACAACTTGTGTTTTGTATCCATGAACATCATACGTCACTGATTGTTTATGGTGGTAAACCATCTGGGGGGGATTGCTTTCCACTCAAGGAACTGAATGCTCCCCCCTGCATCACAGCTTGTTCTCCCACTAAATTTGCTGCTGTGGCTCCAACTTCAGAGTCACTTCACTACCACATGTCCGAAGTGTGTGTCTCCATCCAGGTGCTTCCACTCTACAAAAAAGTACAGCGGATCCTTGTATTTTCTTAATCATTATGGTTTATTTCATTTTGGTTCAAACTTTTACTAGAAATATATAAGTAAGATTTCACTGTGTTTAATTGTGGCAAGTGTAGTGTCTTTGCTGTTAATGTGTAGTACATATATCAGCACATCTACTGACTTTTTACTCTATGTTGCAGTAATAGCATCAGAGTTTGTTATTCTGCTATTAATTTGTAGAAATTGAATTATCAAGTTTCTACTGGCTGGGTGTTTTATGAAACAAGCACATGTACCTTCTGCAGCAGTAGTCAGACTTATCATATCGCACTACCTAATGAACTTGCACAGTGTAATTTCACCTGTAATTGGCAAGAAATTCACAAGCAACAAATAAAGTTAAATCTCTGTAAGGCAATATGCAATTAACTTCATTTGTTAAGTCTAGTTTGCATTGTTTTATAGTGTTGAATCTGCTGGAAGGATATTCCCATCCCCACTCATTCACCCACACTCATAGGCCTTTTTACTGCTGAAGGTGAAGCTACATTAACACTTCAGTGTATTTCGCTCTTATCAGTATAACATATCCCTGGAAAGACATTGAAAAGCCCATAAATATAAAATTAGATGCTGTGACTCGAGACAAGTAGAGTTCAGACAACTTGTGTTTTGTATCCATGAACATCCTACCTCACTGATTATTTATGGTGGTAAACCATCTGGGGGCATCTTCTCACTCACTCTGCTCCCCTACCCTTCATCCATATCCTAACCTCCCCCAGCACCTCTACTCTTTTCCTAAGCAAACCACCCCCCCTCATTCCTATTATGCAATTACATACAACCAAACCTTGTCCACACCAACATTTTATGCACAAGTTATTTTCTTTTAATTAGCCAAACTTATCTGCTGCCCCTAACATCCATCCCCTTGAACTCACATGCCCATTACTACACTTCTTTGCATCTTACTCTACTTTACCATCACAATACAATCACCACCTAAAACTATTTTAAATTAACTCCAGGCTTACCACCTTCTCTTCTACTACATGCACAAACTAGCATTGCAGAATAATTTTACTACTGAGCAATCACATTAACCCCACCCAACCTTATCACAAACTGCAAGGTTAAACACCTAACTACATTATCAAAGCCCATTCTGAAGTCAAAACATTCCAACCTTACCTTCAGCTGCACACATATCACATAACAATCTATATTTACACCTGATATTACATTCAAACCCACAAATACCATGTTTACTATTTTAAACCCACTATCACAGTTGACATGCTCCTCCTACCTTGCCCAGCCTCTTTACTCTTAATTCCCAACCTCACTACAGCTATATCTTTGCATACCCCCACACACCAATACATAACTACCTCCTGCAACCCTCTCCCCAATAAACAACACAGCTTCTTACATATCTCCTCCCAGCTTTCCCCATATACCTTCCCATATTATTCAAGCCACAAACTGGCCTCCTCACCTTCTATGAAACAACAATTGACAGCATTATTCTCACCTAGGAATAAAAAACACTTCCCATGGTACACATTCCTCATTACCTATCTAATCAAATGTGGAGACATACATCCTAACCCTGGCCCACCCTCTAATCTTAACCACAAGAGTAACCCAAAAAACTTAAACATACTTACAATTAGCCTTATACATATATGTAATAAAATATCCCCACTGCATGCCTAGATTGATCAAAATAAACCTGACATACTAGCCCTTACTGAAACATAACTACACCCCAATGTAAACGCCACAGAAATAATACCACCAAACTTTGCAATAACCAGAAGAGAGAGATATAAAAATAAAAGAGGGGAGAGATAGCCCTTCTATATCCCTCTACACTCAACATCACACCCTATACCAGTAATATACCCATCTTTTCCAATGCAGGGGTACTAATCTCCTTTTTGAACCTTAATATATCAAGAAGGATTTGCATAACAGTAATATATATCCTACCAGGTAACAATATATCAGTGTTGGAAAATATTTTATCATGGACATCCCAAACAATAAACCTTGAAACGATAATCTTAGGAGACTTAAATATAGATTGGCAAACCATACCTTCCGACTCCCCCACAAATAGTATAATTCTATATGTTTTTGCTCATCTTATCAATGCTCCAACAATATACAGCAAAGATCTTGCCTGCCAATCCACCTTAGACTGGATTCTAGTATCCCACCCTGCTAATTACCCCTCTTCTGGTACACAGCCTAGCTCCCTGAGCGATCATCTACTGGCTTACTCCCTTAGAACTAATTCCCAACAACTAAGAGTACACACTATAAAATCAGTTAGGAACTCAATTAATTTTTGTCAGCATAAATTCAACAATCTCCTACAGGAAATTGACTGGACATCCCTTAAACAACTACCCCTTAATGATGCTGTACTATACTTTAATAACACCCTCCTTCCCATACTTAATACACCAACTCCCATTCGTATGAAAAGAATCAAAAAGAACTCAGCACCATGACTCTCTAAGGAATGCAAAGGGACCTAGCCTGGTCAACCCGAAAACAAAACAAAAATTAACAAAATCATGTTAATTTCAAAACACTAAGTAACAAAGTGACAAAACTAATCAACAGAGATAAGAAGTCATATTATTCCCAGCTTCAATTCCAGCATAAAATCAACCCCAGTAAATTTTGGCAATCCATATCTTCTCTACTTAACCCTGGAAGAAATGAAGAACACACCCTATCACCTGATACTCCTCCATCACAAAAAGCCGAAAACTTTAACAAGCACATCATAAAATCAAATTCAGACCTACTAACTAACAGCCCTAATGCTGCCCCCCTACCATTCAACTTATTCAGACACCAACCTCAAGTCATCAACTACTTCTAATCCTGCCATTACTAACCCCCCTTCTCAACAAAATGTCATACAAACCCTTTTCTCATTTTAGTCCATACCCACTGACACCACTAAGAAACTGCTACAAAAACTAAAACCCTGCTCTACTTCAGCTGACAATCTCCCCCATACTATCTCAAACTGGCTGCTAACTCAGTTTGCTTACCCAATCAGTATCTTTATAAATAGGTCTTTATCCAAATCAGAAGTACTAACCATATGGAAACAATCTCACATCACCCCCATCCACAAATGAGGCAACTATTTTGATCCATCCAATTTCTGTCCTATATCCATCTTGTCACCCATATCCAAAATTCTTACAAACTATATCCAAAAGAACAAACTCACGAAACAAACAGGCTTCACAGATCCCAACAAAACACAGCAGTCCGTGATGTGTAGGATATTCTTAACGCAGAATTTATTATTGTTAAAAAATGTATAAAAACAGCGTTTTCGCCACCAAAAATGCTGTAGCTTCTTCAGAGATCGGATAAAAATACCTTGAGTGTTAGCGCCACTTATACAACCTAGGTGTAATTAATTAGTAGTTAGTACACGTCATTTCCTTTCATTCTAAACTACCAGATTAATGTAACCTAGAAACAGAGCAGAACACAGTTTTAAACATCCTTGTGAACACAAAAGGGGACTTTAAAATTTATAATTTTTCCAGTTTTACAATAGAACAAGAGTTAATTGATTTACTAGCTTTTGGTAACACTTTTGTACCCAGTTGTCACTTTAACCTGACTGACACTATCATTGATTTAAAATGTTTTACACAGAAACTAAATCTGGGTCTATTGTTTTCTTCCCCCACGCAACAAGAAGGTTATAAACTAAAGTTGCCAAATGTATTTAATCCACCATTACATCCTGACTTGTCTCTCTTTGACAGAGCATGCAAATTTGATTTAAGGTATCTGGAGGCAAACAGAAGGTTCTCCTCTAGACTACAGAAATACAATATCTCTAAAGGGCAAAAAACACTCTTGCATGAACTCTGTAACTTACCAGTGAGGGTCTTTAAACCTGATAAAGGGGGAGGGCTGGTTATCTTTGATAACAGAGACTATACTGATAAAATGTTGCACATTTTAGACAGCCCAGCTTATACACCATCTTCCTTAAATGAGATGAATACAGTCTATTCTAGAAACAGGGGTTATTTTAGAGACTTATTTTTGGCAGGTAAAATAGACAATGATACTTACCAATTTATAGACATTACAACACCAAAGACCCCCATCATCTTTGGAATCCCCAAAATTCACAAAGACCTTCACAATCCACCCATGAGAGCCCTCATAGATGCTAGGTCTTCTATGACTCACCCATGTGCATGCCTAGTAGATAAAATTCTTTCCAAATACATCATACTAATATCTTACATTTGTAAGGATTCATGGTCCTTCCTTTCTGATATCAATAAGCTCAATTTAGATCCACTATGTAACTTTCTTACCATAGATGTGGTGGATCTCTACACCTCTATACCACATCTGGAGGCCATTGAATGGACAGCTAACATCTTGACCAATTTAGGAGCTCCTAGAAATGAGATCGATACAGTGACGGACCTGTTAGACATTATCTTATCATCAAATTTTTTTTACCTTTGACAAGCAATATTTTTTGCAAACACAAGGCATTGCAATGGGTTCACCTTGCGGCACTTCAGTGGCTAATATTTTTGTAGCCTATTGGGAAAGATGTTTTATCCTTGATAATTTAAACTACATACATCAGTTAGTTTACTATACCAGATACCTGGATGATATTTTCATCATATTTAAAGGTACAGAACAGGATGCCCTACACTTGCTTGAATATATGAACAGTACCACTCAATTTTTTAGGTTTACACACCAATTTTCCACATCTTCCATTGACTATTTGGATGTTAAACTTGAGAAAATTACAGAGGATGGGCCTGTGATTTCTTCTATACACAGAAAACCAACCTACTGTAATTCATTTCTTCACTTCTCTAGCCAACATCCGTTCAAACAAAAACGTTCCATAGTCAAGGGACAACTCATTAGAGCAGTAAAGATGTGTAGTACTGAAGCCCAATTTGACACTGAATGTCAACTTCTTTTAGACATGTTTAGTAATCGAGATTACCCTGAGTCATTAATTCGTGAACTAATATTAGCGGTTAGGAATAAGAGAGAGAATGGCTTCTACATACCTCTTTTGAACAACAATACTAGAAGACGCACTGATGTTTCCACATCTCCTATCGAAACATTACAAGTAGATTTGGTACCTTCTTTGACTCACACTCATGATGAGACGCAGAATTACTCGTCTAGTTTTATTACAACATACAGTACAGATTCTAAACAAATTTGTTCTATCCTTTATAAGAACTGGTTTTTCATCTCCAGCAACAGTTTATTACTGGAGAAATTAGGGATGAAGCCCCTCATTGTTTATAGGAAAGGAAAAAACTTAAAGGTTTTATTAGAGAAAAATACAAGTGTTGAGTTTTTCTCAAAACAGAAAGGGACGTTTACTTGTGGGCGTAACTGGTGTAGCAGTCTTAAGACAGGGAACTCTTTTCAACTCAATGGCAAAAAATACTTCATTAGTCATAAAATAAACTGTGAGACTAAGTCCATTGTGTATCTAGCCAACTGTGATAGTTGCTCTGCGTACTATGTTGGAAAAACAGACCGTAAATTTAAAGAGAGGATTTACCAGCATATGTACGCAATTAGGAAACACAAAAATGACAACGCCTTAGCAAAACATATTGATCAACACATTGGACATAAGTTTTACTTTATAGCCATTGATCATATTCCATATAACACCAGAGGTGGCCCTATATCTACCATCTTGGAAACCAGGGAGTTGGAATGGCAAATAAAACTAAATGCATTCCACTCTCCTGGTTTAAATGAAAATTGTAATATTTCCTGTCTACTTAAAATAAAGAGTTATCTTAGATAAAAAATATATAAACTGTAACATTCATTGTATACTTGATGTATTAAATTGGTGCTACCACTATAAAATTTACACACACACACACTAGGTACGTTGTTATTTTAATTTATATTTACATTAACATCATACACTAGTTTCCAATATAATACATCAATTATTGCAGTAATGATTTAACTGTAACATAACTACTGACAACATATATAATTTATTGTATATATGCTTTACACTTATATTTTATATTTTTATACTTCACATATTTAATTTTATTATACAATACATATACTTAACACCAAAAAGCTCAGCAAAGAAACCAATAAACCAAAGAAGTGGTCGGAAGCAGGTCCACAAAGATGGTATACGGAAATCTATCAGCTCACAATAAGGCACCAGGCACAACAGGCACTATAAACCTGAATTTTATTACAAAGCAAACGCCAACAATGTGTAACACTCGTTTTCATCAAAAGTATGACTTGGTCTGACCAAGTCATACTTTTGATGAAAACGAGTGTTACACATTGTTGGCGTTTGCTTTGTAATAAAATTCAGGTTTATAGTGCCTGTTGTGCCTGGTGCCTTATTGTGAGCTGATAGATTTCCGTATACCATCTTTGTGGACCTGCTTCCAATACATATACTTACTTGATTAAAATTTACTAATTTCACTAGAAAATTTATAATTATTAATAATAATTTTGCATTTTACAATATTATGATATAACATTATGTTAGACATATTAATTATATAGTATAATAATAATGCTCATTATATGCGATGGGTTTATTAAATAACTATTTGTCTGACATTTATACAACATTATGACGTTCAGTCGTCCTAAAATAAAGGGCTCAACTTGAGCATTTGTATGTGTGTGTATATATATCTATACTGTTTATACATAAGTACTGTTTCAGAATCATAACTGTTGCAGGATGAATTATTTACGCATCGGAGTTTACACACTCCGATTTTATACACTTCACTTTTAAAAAATCAGGCATAACATTTTGCATGATTTTAAGTTTTTATGGTTAACTATATGACTTTTCTAGTATGCAATGTAAATTAATCTGGTAGTTTAGAATGAAAGGAAATGACGTGTACTAACTACTAATTAATTACACCTAGGTTGTATAAGTGGCGCTAACACTCAAGGTATTTTTATCCGATTTCTGAAGAAGCTACAGCATTTTTGGTGGCGAAAACGCTGTTTTTATACATTTTTTAACAATAATAAATTCTGCGTTAAGAATATCCTACACATATCCAAAATTCTTGAGAGAGGTATCCATCAGCAGGTAATGCAATATCTAATGCATATCTGAGCTTTGGCTGACTAAGATCTACCTGAGATCAACTGGACGTATAAGTGAATTTAAGTACACTTTTATCTGCACTTTTTCATATAGTACTGCATTTTATTTATTTATTTTTTCACTGAATATTAATTGAATTGAATATTGTGAGCTCTGTGTCTCTACACAGAGCTTGTTAGAAGTGTAGCCATTGGTAGCAGTGGGGGTTAGTTTCATTTCATTGATATTCTGTCTTTAACTCCTAGCCTAGGGGTTTGGTCTTGCCATATAAGTGTTACATCTTGTGTTATTTTTGCTAAAATATCTGAGCTTTGGTTGTTTAAGATCTACCTTCAATCAACTGGATGTATAAGCGAATTTAAGTACACTTTTATTTGCACTTTTTCATATAGTACTGCATTTTTTTCACTGAATATTAATTGAATGGAATATTGTGGGCTCTGTGTCTCCACAAAGAGCTTGTTTGAAGTGTAGCCATTGGTAGCAGTGGGGGTTAGTTTCATTTCATTGATATTCTGTCTTTACCTCCTAGCCTAGGGGGTTTGTCTTGACATACAAGTGTTACATCTTGTGTTATTTTTGCTAAAATATCTGAGCTTTGGCTGGCTAAGATCTACCTGCAATAAACTGGACGTTTAAGCAAATTTAGGTACACTTTTAGCTGAACTTTTTCATATAGTACTGCATTTTATTTATTTTTTTTACTGAATATTATTTGAATTGAATACTGTGGGCTCTGTGTCTCTACAGAGCTTGTCAGAAGTGTAGCCATTGGTAGCAGTGGGGGTTAGTTTCATTTCATTGATAGTCTGTCTTCAACTCCTAGCCTAGGGGGTTGTTCTTGACATACAAGTGTTACATCTTGTGTTACTTTTGCTAAAATATCTGAGCTTTGGTTGGCTAAGATCTACCTGCAATCAACGGGATGTATAAGCGAATTTAAGTACACTTTTATCTGCACTTTTTCATATAGTACTGCATTTTATTTATTTTTTTCACTGAATATTAATTTAATTGAATATTGTGAGCTCTGTGTCTTTACAGTTAATTCCCCACTCTCCCTCCCTGTTCTTGTTTTTGTGTTAATCTTGGTGACTTTGCAATTGGACACCCCTCTTGTAAATTTGTATTTGGATACTCCTTTTGGGCCCATCTCATTTGCTCCCTCAACAGAGTGCAATGAGATCATATTCTGATTTCAAGCACTCCTGCTAGTCCCATCTCTTCAGCTGTATTCACTGTGTACAAAGAGAGCATTTAGGAAGGAACCCCTGTAGCCTCTTAATCCTGCTCTGTTCACAAAAAAAATAAAAAATTATATATATATATATATATATATATATATATATATATATATATATATATATATGTATACGTATAGATATACATATACTTTATTTGGCTGTTCTTACTGTAACTGTCTTAGGTTGCTGTTCTGTTTGCTATCTGTTCAGTTGCTCTTACTCTGCACTTATTACTACTTATTAGTAGCCTTCTAGTTTACTGCCTTCTGCACTTGTTTTTAGTCATTTGTAAATTTAAATGCATTTATTTAAACTGTATTTGCCATAATATTGCTTTACACTCAAGTGTGCTAGCCTGCACTGCATTTGAATTATATTTACTGCTGTTTTAGTAGCTTTTCTGTAAAAAAAAAATTTCTAACCTTGTTTCCAGTGTTTCCTGTAACTAGTCTAGTCCAGATACCGACTTGCTGTATCCAGGACTGTTGGTAAACTTCTGAGCCCCCCGAAGCCTTTCTGTGTTGGAGGGAAGCCTTCTAGCTTATCAGTGGGAGTGGTACGGACTAGGTAGCCTATCTACCACAAGAGAAGTGGGTTTTGGCCTAAAAATTATAGTTTATTGGCTGTTTGGGCAGTTTTTCCATCTCTTTCAACTTTCTGGTTTAAAAGCCTGCTTTTGCGTTTGTTCCCCATCTTTCCTGTAACTAGTCTAGTCCAGGTACAGATTTGCTGTATCCAGGACTCTTTGTAAGCTTCTGATCCCCCAAAGCCTTTCTCTGTTGGAGGGAAGCCTTCTAGCTTATCAGTGGGAGTGGTAAGTATCAGTGGGAGTGGTAAGTACTAGGTAGCCTATCTACCACAACAGGAGTGTTTTTTGGCCCAGAACTTATAGCTTATTGACCATTTGGGTAGTTTTTTTCCATCTCTTTCAACTTTCTGGTTTAAAAGCCCGCATTTGCGCTTGTTTTCTGCCTTTCCTGTAACTAGTCTAGTCCAAATACAGATTTTCTGTATCCAGGACTATTGGTAAACTTCTGAGCCCCCCCCACCAAGTCTTTCTGTGTTGGAGAGAAGTCTTCTAGCTTATCAGTGGGAGTGGTAAGTACTAGGTAGCCTATCTACCACAAGAGGAGTGTTTTTCAGCCCAGAAATTGAAGTTATTGATCATATGGGCAGTTTTTTCCATCTCTTTCAACTTTCTGGTTTAAAAGCCCACATCTGCACTTGTTTCCCACCTTTCCTGTAACTAATCTAGTCCAGATACAGATTTGCTGTGTCCAGGACTGTTTGCAAACTTCCAAGCAGTGCCAAAGTCTGCAATTCAGTTTTTCCCTTAGATCTGCCAGTTCTCTCCTCTCCTGCACTTTTACTAGCTTGTTAGTTTGGCACTTTAGCAGACTTCTTGTAGCAATTATTGTAGTACACAAAAGTGCTACCATCACTAAACATTCTACATGGAAACAGCTTCAGTACTTATTAATGCCCACCCCTCCAAGCATGTCTAAAGGTCAGTTCCCTGTGCTTTCTCCTATTAACCCGGTGAACTTGGGCATCCTGAGGCAATGTACCAGCTGCCTTATGTATACTGACAACCCTCTCCTCTTACCCCCCCAACACTGAGACTTGTGAGAGATGCACTTATATATCCAAATTGGAAGCCACGCACTTTCCAGCCAAGACTGGAATAGCTGGTCAAGAGGAGAAAGTCGACACTTGCACCACACCACATGGAACACATAGCCCTCCAGAACACACACCAGCATTGCCTTCACATAAAAAACACAAACCACACACCCACCTTCGCGGAAGCTCTCAGTAAAAATCTAACCAAACAGCAGAGACCTCCAAGGCAGAAATGCACTTGACCAGCACAACACAACACTAATCATGAGACACATAACTCTCCTAAACAGTGTGCCACTCAACCAAAGCCTCTGAGGCAAAACAGCATGCCCAACACACTAGTCATATGTGACTTGATAGTGAGGCACATTGATGTCCCACTCACTAGGTTGAATAAGGAGAAAGTAACAGTCAGCTGCCTGTCAAGCACCAGGATCCATCACATAACGCACGCACTCAGGTCCCTCAATAACAGGTACAAATATGACTCTGTCTTTGTACATGTGGGTGTGAATGACCTGAGATGTACCTCCCTGGACTACATGAAAAGAAACATGGAGCAGCTCTCGAATTATGCAACCCAGGTGGGTATGACCCTAGTCCTGAGCAGCATCCTACCATCCCCCAGAATGATACCACAGTATAAGCAGAAAATGATTGATTTTAACAACTGGCTAAGTTTCTGGTGTCATTCTAAGGGGATCCAGTATCTGTCTGCCTGGGATGACATGATTGACAGACCTCAATGGTTTGCCAGAAATGGCCTCCATCTATCACCCCTGGGCTTCCGGATACTGGCCAAGGCTCTTGCTACCCCTATAGTGCCTTTTTCAGGTTGTGTACCAAAGACCAACTTACCACTGTAACAGCTACAAAAAAATGCAATTTGAGGGTCATGCTGCTCAATGCTAGAAGTCTAAATCTCAAAATGCACTCACTCGAAATATTCCTTAAAATGGAGAAAATCGACATTTGTGCTGTAACAGAGACCTGGTTTAAGGCAGCAGAAAGCACCCCTGCACTACCTAGCTACAACTCATTCCACACCTTTTGGCCCCAGATCTTGGACCAAAGCTCCAAAGGCAGTGGTGTTTCCATATTCATAAAGGATGTGCACTCCTCCAGACTGGTAGCCCAAAATAACGCATCTGAGATACTTCACGTGCAACTAACATTGTGTAAGACAGTAATTCAGGTCATAGCCTGCTATAGGTCCCCAACCATGTCCCAAGATTCACACTCCACTTTCCTAAGCACCCTGGAGAATATTAGGGTCCAACCTAACACTTTCATACAGGACGAGTTCTACTACCCCTCTATTAACTGGGAAAACTATTCATGTACCAGTACACTTGCCCAACGCTTTCTGGAATTTATTAATTCCAATGCCCTGGACAAGCTCATTCTTACCTCCACTAGAGGTAGCAACATTCTTGACCTGGTCATTACTAACATGGGCGACCATTGCTCTACACCAGTAGTCAACTCCTCCCTTGTTAGATCCAATCACAAGCTAATCACTTTGGAAATCTACATCCCTCCTACCTCTCAACAAAGGTGACCACCATGAAAAACTTATCCAAAGCTAACTTTGGGCTCCTAAAAACAGAGGTGGCTAACTTCATGGTACCCACGCAAATGGAGAATAGTTGCATGACTGCCAAACATACACCACTGCACTGTACAAACACGTACACAAATGCATGGATCTCACCATACCCAATAGAACTAAGACGCTCTCCTTAAAAAAAAGGAAGCCAATCTAGTGGTCCCCTACCATAAAAAACTCTACAACAGAAGGAGGAAACTGATGCAGAATAAGGTGAAGTCCCAAGACTGGAAAAACTCCCTTATCAGCCTGAACAAAAGGTTGAGATCCCTCATCAAATCCTCTAAAGCTAGCTGTGAAAACAGAATTGCAGCAGATAGCAAAGACAATCACAAGGCCTTCTATAGTTATGTAAAGAATTTCCATGGCAATACCCAGATTTGCTCTGAGCTACTGCACAATGGTACCTCCTATACTGAGCCAAAAGATATTGCAAACATACTAGCGGACAGATTCACTGCTAACTTTACCCCTCCCCCCCAAAAGGACTAATAACAATACCAGTAGATTGCCAGGAACCCAGTATTACTGCTGCACAGGTTAAAACAGCACTGTCTAAGGCCAAGAATACAGCTTCTATGGGACCTGATAGTATCCCTGGCTGTACTTTACATGAACTGCAGAGTGAACTGGCACCTCACCTGTTTGCCCTGTTCAATCACAGCCTCACCTCAAGTTTTGTCCCTACTGAATGGTGCACTGCTACAGTCATCCTTCTCCACAAAGGAAGAGTGACTACAGACCCCAGGAACTATCGCCCCATTAGCCTGATGAGTCTGATATGCAAAGCTGTGGAGCACATCATTATGGACTGAATAAACAAGGATATAGAGAATCTCCAAACTCTGGATCCTACACAGTTTTATTTTTGTGAAGTGTAGATCATGCCTGCCTCAACTTAGTTGACTTATTTGAGTCAGCCACCAGAGCTGTGGATGAAGGTAAGGTGGTTCATATACCCTACCTCGATCTGGCCAAGGCTTTTGATACCATTCCCCTCTCAGGAATCATAGAAAAACTTTCAAAGCTAGGCATCAACCCCTATATCATCAGGTGGGTTGCAAACTGGCTCACAGATAGAACCCACAGTGTGAAAGTAGCCGACTCCAAGTCAGACTGTTGACCAGTCATGAGTGGAGTCCCACAGGGTTTGGTCCTCAGTGATCTCCTGTTTGGTATCTACTTCTCTGAAGTCCAGGCCAACATGAAGGGACTCTGGCTGACAAAGTTTGCAAATGATTGCAAGTTGGGAGCTATTATTAACTCCCCAAGTGATGTTGACATCCTGCAGAAAAGCCTCAGTGAGACCAATGAATGGTGTCAGAAGCATGGTATTAAGCTCAATGCCAAAAAATGTGTCTTCATCCCCTTTTGGGAAAAACCTGGTTCCCTTGAATTACCACATTAGTGGTAGTCCACTGAAGACAAAAGGTGTTATAAGAGATCTGGCAACACAGGTTGACAGCAACCTCTCTTTTGACCACCACATTGCTACTGTGGTCAGAAAGTCCTTCTATGTGGCACATCTCATTACAAAGGGTTTTGCATCTAGGAAGAAAGACGTCATTGTCTCCCTCTACTCTTCCCTCATTAGGCCAATCATTGAGCACAATGCCCCATTTGGCATGTACCTCACTAGACACCTGCAATAACTGGAGAGGCCACAAAAGTACCTCACAAAGCGGATCCTAGGCCTTAGACACTTGTCCTATATGGACAGGCTCAAAAAACTCCAACTATTCACTGTCTCATATCGCCTACATAGAGGAGATCTCTGCTTGACTTACAAAGCCATGTCTGACCCAGCTCTGTTAGAAATGCTACATCTAAAGAAATCCCAATAATTGCTCCACACAACACACTCCAGAGACCTCAACCTCATTACCACAATCAACAGAACATGCTGGAGGGACAGGTTCATAACCCAGAGAATGCCTATACTATGGAATAGACTTCCCATACATGTAAAGCAGAGCACCTCACTGGCCGTCTTCAAGAGCAATCTTGATGAGTGGATGGGAAATAGAAAATTCATGCCAGGGATCACTCCAGTGGCTCTACTCGACAGAGGCACTAGAAACTAAGGTTGGGTGGCACGATGTCAGGGTAATCCTATGGGCCAGGCTTGTAAATGCTCCAGGGCCATTAGCCTAGTACAAACCTATGAACCTAAAACAATCTTTTAACCAAAACCCAACATGGCTTCTGACCTAGCCGCAGTACAGCTACAGCCATATTATCTTTTTCAGACACCTTGAGCAAGGCCAGAGATGCAGGATGCTATAGAGCCACAGTATTCCTTGATCTCTCCAAGGCCTTTGACACAGTGTCTCACCCATTACTTTTGAACACACTGTCTAACTTGGGCTTCTCACATAGCACAGTAAAATGGTTTCAGAGCTACCTCATGGATCATAAACAAGCAGTGAAATGGTCCAACAAACCCTTTCTCCACAACCCTACTGGAGTCTCCCAAGGCTCCATTCTAGGACCCCTACTCTTCAACATTTTCACAAACAACATTCACACTGCCTCTCACCCTGGGACCCTCATTCAATATGCTGATGATTCCACCATACTCTGTACTGTTCAATCACTACCAGAATTACTCTCAAAAACTCAACAGCCCTGTACAGCAGTTGAATCCTAGCAAAGAAATGCCCAACTCTTTCATAATCCAAAGAAGACAAAACTAGTACTCTTTCATCCCCGAAACACCTCCCTTGTCACTGATCATTTCAACATCCTTGCATCTGACAACACTGCCATAGAAATAGTGCAGGAAACCAAACTTCTAGGTGTTATTATTGACAATAAACTTTCATTTGACCCCCATATACAGCAAAATATAAAGAAACATCATCAAAAACTGGGAGTCTTATATAGAACAAACATTTTTTTACTGCAGCAACCAAAACTACCATTGAAAAACATTTTTACTTCCCTCTTTTCTGTATGGTGCCCTTATCTTAACTAACTTACAAAATTCTACCCTAAGCAAGTTGGAACAGTGCTACAACAAAGTTGCAAAGTTTGCCACAAACTCTAAATATCACACACACCACTGTAAACCACTCCTAGAATTAAACTGGCTTGAACTACACAACCACCTTGCCTTTATTCAGCTATCCACCTTGCACAACCTTATTTTCAAGTCTACTGCCTCCCCTGCACTAACCAATTTAGTCACACTTTACACATCAAATCGATCCCTATGATCAGAAGACAAAAAATCTCTTAGCTATCTCAAAACTCACAAGAAAACCTGGTCACTCTCTGTATTCATAATCTGTCTCTATACATTGGAATTCACTACCTCTAGCTACTAGTTTTATTCCTGGCCTAACCCATTTCAAAGCCTCATTAAAAAATCATCTCAAAAATACATGGCTCTGCTCCTGCATAAAGCCTGCCTAATGCTCACATCTTCCTCTTCTCTCAAATTTCAATCCCCTCACAGACTGCAAGATCCTAAAGGTCTTCTAACTCCTTCTCTGCTTCTATACCATATCCTAAGCTACTGATCAGGTTTTATTGCTTCTATTCTTCTTAACTCTCGCTCGCTATATGTCTGCATCACTAACTTTCTGGCTGCTATTTCTACATCATGTATGATGACAGTGACTATTATCGTCTGTAATGTTTTAACTGTATAGAACTGTTTAGATGTGTAGTAATATATTACAGCATCTTGTAGCAGTTTGTTCTTTCAACTTATTTTTTTGTATAGTGTTTCTAATGTAATCTTTATTGTATTGGATTATACTGTATTTGTATTGTACTGTATGTAAAGCTTTTCTCCCCGGGCCTCTGCTGAAATGTTCTGCAGACCCAGTCAGACCACCCCGGTAAACAAATGTCAAATACATAATAAATAAATATGCACACTTCCAGTAGCATAACATTGAGCATATATGTAGATAATGCAATACATATTGCTGTTTACACCTCTTGAGCAAGTGCATTATGGTATAAACACACATAATAGTATACATGTTACATCACACAAGGTTATCTGTCAGTGGAGGTGAACATTTGTGATATAAACATCACTGACATGCTCACTAGAAAGGATATTTAGCAAGGTTGCTTTATAAATTAGGGGTATGTGGATACTCTGAAGATCTACAAAATGACTTCTTAAATATGACTGACATGTCACCTTAACTCTCAATGAGTCAGGGATACATAGCAACAGACTCCTGGACAAATGTAGACAGAAACAGGCAGAGTCATGCACACTTTTACAATATTACCAGCATTAATCTGGGGCATTGACAGAATATGTGAGTGTAACTTATTATACATGTTTTTCAAGATCAGACGTCTACAACTGTAATGACTGTCAGTATTCTATAAGTGGAATTCACCAACCCTTCCCAAACAAATGACTATTTTTTGGATGGTAGATGAAGACCAAGGAATCCACCACGATGTAGAATAAAACTTTTATTCACAGGACAGAAAAAACAAACGAGCGCTTTCACATACGTCGAGTATGCTTCATCAGGTTACATTTTTTAAGGTAAAGCCCTTCTGCTTATATATTCAACTAAACCATGTAATTAAACAATCAAGCAATGATGTTGATTACTTGATAGATGAACAATTAAATAATAAAGCATTGACTTTTTTGTTTAAAGCAGTAGTCTCAGTATGTCACTTCTGTTTACTTAATCTATTGACATAGGTTAGAGCAGCTATATCAGCATTTATAACAAAATAAAATAAAACAAGACAACATATCTTACTAAAGTATTAAATATAAATATATGTACTTCCCATATATATAAAAATAAAAATTTTCTATCACATAAAATATTATTATATATATAAAAATGAACATATTATCCTGCCATCTTTAAAATTCTATGTGCAGTACTTTACAAATCCAACTTGATTACATATCAGATATAGCACTAATAAAAATAATCTTGTTGAAGAGCAACATATAAATAAATGTATAAATAAGTACAGAGTATTAAAAAATGTGTTAAAGTGCAGAACACATACAGTCTGTCAGATAATGGGCATATATATCCTAATTTATTATTCATTTCTCACTTAGAGACTCTACGAATATAGTAATATAAATCATCCAATTCATCATATATAGTCCTGGGTGAATACAACATACCGATCCCAAGAACTATATTACATCAATTCAATTCAAATAATTCTCACATTCTTCTAACTATATATGTGTATATATAAATAGGCATTAAAATGTCAAGTGCCTGTCTTATTGTATTTATTAAATATATAGACCTATCATATATACATATAGGTAAAAGGTATAAAATTTTATAAAGTTTTTATTCAATATTAAATACCATTATAAATAATCTAGCACTATAGATGAAAAAGGATAGTTATTACTATATGTATTATATATATATAGATATAGTCCCTTTTTAACATTATGTATCTCTTGTGTATAATTAACTATCTACGTGCTTCCAGTACTGGTTTTATACTGATGTTAATATTTAATCCAGGCTCTATATGTGCTCGTAGTTTGAATATCCAATCTAGCTCTGCCTTAGCTAGTATATTCATTCTATCTCCACCTCTAGCTGAGGGTTCAATTACTTGTAGCACCCTAAACTTAAAGTAATGATCTTGATTGGAGCTAATATGCTTAGCTAAAGCATTTGTTAGGTTCATCTTTCTGATGTCATATGTGTGATTGTAAATGCGATCTCTGAGCCTTCTAGAGGTGAGACCTACATAAAATGCTTGGCACTTCTCACAGGTAGCTAGATATACTAGATTAGTAGTATTACATGTTGCACTTATAAGAAACCTGTGTGTATAATTCAAGTATGGTGTTATAAATTCACTTTCTGTATTAACATATTTACACATATTGCATCTCCCACGTGGCCAAGTTCCCAACTTAAAACCAACATTTCCATTAGTATTAGATTTCTTAATCATCTTATCTATACATAACCACCTTTTTAGGTTCTTAGCATTCCTATACCTGAAATGTGGTGTAGGTCCTACTAGATTTTTGATACTATTTTCCATTATAAGGATGTCCCAATTCTCTTGTATAATTTTGACAATATTATGATTATCATTAGTGTACCTCAAAGTAAAGGCTATTGTATCTTCATTTTGATAATGTCCAGGAATATGCTGTACACCCTTATTATACCACTGTTTAGTTCTTTTTTTCCCCTTAGTTTCATTGTTGAATTTATTTATAAGACTGTTAGGATATCCCCTATCTGCAAATAACTTATCCAACAGTATAAGTTGTTCATTTCTCTCTGGTATATGGGTGCATAGCCTAGTAATCCTAGCTCTCTGATTCTGTATTATATTTGAAAAGATGAATTGAGGATGCATGCTATTGTAATTCAGAATTGCATTCTTCCAGCAAGGTTTCCTATAAAGTTGCGTAATAAGTAAATCATTATCATCTTTCAGTATGGATATATCTAGAAAATCAATCTTGTTATATGAATATTCTATGGTGAATCTCAAAAAGTCAGTCGTTGTTTCTAAGTAATTGACTAATTCTCTTAATACTGACTGTTCACCCTTCCAAAATATCAAAACATCATCAACAAATCGTCTATAAAGAACTATATTGTCCATGTAGTGACTGTTGAATAGATATTTAGATTCCCAATAATGCATGACAATATTAGCGTACGAGTTCACACATGGGGTGCCCATTGCAACACCCCATGTTTGTATATACAAATTGTCTTTGAACATAAACACATTGTTCTCTAGAACTAAGGTCAATAATGTACATACCAAATATTGCATATCTTTATTCAAGGATTTCTCCTCTAATAATACATCTCTAACTGCCTCAACTCCATAGTCATTAGGTATGACTGTAAAGAGGTTTTTGACATCCAGTGATACCAATGTTAAAGTCGAAGTACTATCCAACTGACCTGCTGTTTGTTGTATATCATCCAACAGTGAGTATGTGTTATTTAAAATGGTAGGTATTCGTCTAACTATAGGACCTAATTTAGATTCTACAAATTTGGATATGTACTCTGTCACCCATTTTTCCCCCACTACAATAGGTCGCATAGGTGGGGGGCTCTCCATTTTGTGTATTTTTGGGAGACCTTTAATGTTGGGAACATTGGGTGCATTAATTAAAAAGTAATCATATAATTGTTTGGAAATTAGTCTGCACATAAGTAAATCATATAACATATCCTGTACTGTGTTAATAATCTTAATTAATCTATTTTTATCAATTTCTTGATATTTATCAGTGTCACTTAACATCTTAAACATTAGTTCATCATAGAACAAAGTATCAAGGACTACAATGCCTCCGCCTTTATCAGCTGGTCTTATAGTTAGCAACTCATTTCTAGATAGGTTTTGTAAAGCCTGAAATTCTTCAAAATTAAGATTGTAAAAGATTTTTTCATGTCTTTTCCCTTTGCTTACATCTGAGAAATATTTATAAAAATCATTCTCACATTTCCTTATAAAACAATGTACATTGGGAAGTACTTCAGGAATAAAGACACTTTTTCTCTTATAGTATATATCAGTATCTAAGCTGTTATCTGTTCCTTTGTCTTTATACATTAATTTCAAAGACAATGTTCGTGTGAACATACGTAAATCTACTAAAAGTTCAGCTAACTTACTACTTTGAGATGGAATAAAAGAAAGTCCTTTGTTTAATACGCTGTATTCACTAATCGTAAGGCAGTGGCTAGATAGATTAAACACCAGTTCATTTATTAACGTTGTCTCCTCCGTTCTTTTGTGGCTTCTTCCGAAAATTTTCTTTTCCTTCTGCCTCTGCTGTTTGACCTCATTCTGTTCTCCTGCCGGTACCGAACTGGCAAGGGTAAAAAACCTTGTGCTGTCATGGCCGTAGTTAACTTTGGTCTCGCTCCATTAGATGTAGACGTTTGTAAAGCTTCCTGGTTCGGAGGCGGGGTATTACAAACGTCTATTCCTGTTGGTTGAATGCTCTGCTCATTGCTGAGTGTGTTGCTCTGAGGATCCCTTCCCAGAAGTGGTGCTGTTGCATTTAAAGTGGAGATGTCTAAAGTAGTGGTATCAATGTTATTACTTGGTATGGATGTACGTTTAGTCATCTCTGCATAGGAATCATGTTGGTTTCTGATGTTCGCCCTCGGCCAGACAAAAATCTGGCCGGACACAAAATCATTATAGTCCCTTAGGAGTTTTTTATGTTTCAATTGCTGTAATCTCTCACCAAAGGCTATCACTTGTAGAAACATGCTCTCTAGTTTTTTACGATGAATTTCCCCTTTAAATCACTTTAGCAAGTCTTTATGTAGCTCATCAGCTTTATCAGTGAGCTCTTTCTCAATAGGGGTAAAGTATTCTATGAGCAGATGGATATACTGTTTACTAAAGTTAATATTAAGTTCTTGCCACTTTTTTAACAAAATGGGATGCCTTTCACCATACGTAGGCATGCATAAGATACGCATGCCTCTAGGAATGACATTAAAATGTAGGCATGCTTCGAGATGCCGTCTCTGCCAAGTAAGTCTATTGAGCTTGTATAATACATTTTCCAGTTCCCTTAGGTTCACATAAAATTCTTTGTGTAGTGGTACAGTACCTGTTTCATTAATGGTAGGAAGATGTAATTCCAATCCCAATAAAGGATTTGCTTGTTGTGAAATAACGTCTCTCCATTTAGTAGTATATTCTGCTGGTATCGGATTGTAATCAAGTTCAACTGGTGAATTCTCCATCATGTGAAGGCAACAGCAACCCAAAACGATCAATAATATCAGCAAAAGCAGGCTAGTTACCATCCAAAGGATTCCAACGGAGTAGGCACAAGAAATACTAGATGAAGACCAAGGAATCCACCACGATGTAGAATAAAACTTTTATTCACAGGACAGAAAAAACAAACGAGCGCTTTCACATACGTCGAGTATGCTTCATCAGGTTACATTTTTTAAGGTAAAGCCCTTCTGCTTATATATTCAACTAAACCATGTAATTAAACAATCAAGCAATGATGTTGATTACTTGATAGATGAACAATTAAATAATAAAGCATTGGCTTTTTTGTTTAAAGCAGTAGTCTCAGTATGTCACTTCTGTTTACTTAATCTATTGACATAGGTTAGAGCAGCTATATCAGCATTTATAACAAAATAAAATAAAACAAGACAACATATCTTACTAAAGTATTAAATATAAATATATGTACTTCCCATATATATAAATAAAAATTTTCTATCACATAAAATATTATTATATATATAAAAATGAACATATTATCCTGCCATCTTTAAAATTCTATGTGCTGTACTTTACAAATCCAACTTGATTACATATCAGATATAGCACTAATAAAAATAATCTTGTTGAAGAGCAACATATAAATAAATGTATAAATAAGTACAGAGTATTAAAAAATGTGTTAAAGTGCAGAACACATACAGTCTGTCAGATAATGGGCATATATATCCTAATTTATTATTCATTTCTCACTTAGAGACTCTACGAATATAGTAATATAAATCATCCAATTCATCATATATAGTCCTGGGTGAATACAACATACCGAACCCAAGAACTATATTACATCAATTCAATTCAAATAATTCTCACATTCTTCTAACTATATATGTGTATATATAAATAGGCATTAAAATGTCAAGTGCCTGTCTTATTGTATTTATTAAATATATAGACCTATCATATATACATATAGGTAAAAGGTATAAAATTTTATAAAGTTTTTATTCAATATTAAATACAATTATAAATAATCTAGCACTATAGATGAAAAAGGATTGTTATTACTATATGTATTATATATATATATAGATATAGTCCCTTTTTAACATTATGTATCTCTTGTGTATAATTAACTATCTACGTGCTTCCAGTACTGGTTTTATACTGATGTTAATATTTAATCCAGGCTCTATATGTGCTCGTGGTTTGAATATCCAATCTAGCTCTGAGCATATATGTAGATAATGCAATACATATTGCTGTTTACACCTCTTGAGCAAGTGCATTATGGTATAAACACACATAATAGTATACATGTTACATCACACAAGGTTATCTGTCAGTGGAGGTGAACATTTGTGATATAAACATCACTGACATGCTCACTAGAAAGGATATTTAGCAAGGTTGCTTTATAAATTAGGGGTATGTGGATACTCTGAAGATCTACAAAATGACTTCCTTAAATATGACTGACATATCACCTTAACTCTCAATGAGTCAGGGATACATAGCAACAGACTCCTGGACAAATGTAGACAGAAACAGGCAGAGTCATGCACACTTTTACAATATTACCAGCATTAATCTGGGGCATTGACAGAATATGTGAGTGTAACTTATTATACATGTTTTTCAAGATCAGACGTCTACAACTGTAATGACTGTCAGTATTCTATAAGTGGAATTCACCAACCCTTCCCAAACAAATGACTATTTTTTGGATGGTAGATGAAGACCAAGGAATCCACCACGATGTAGAATAAAACTTTTATTCACAGGACAGAAAACAAACGAGCGCTTTCACATCGTCGAGTATGCTTCATCAGGTTACATTTTTTAAGGTAAAGCCCTTCTGCTTATATATTCAACTAAACCATGTAATTAAACAATCAAGCAATGATGTTGATTACTTGATAGATGAACAATTAAATAATAAAGCATTGGCTTTTGTTTAAAGCAGTAGTCTCAGTATGTCACTTCTGTTTACTTAATCTATTGACATAGGTTAGAGCAGCTATATCAGCATTTATAACAAAATAAAATAAAACAAGACAACATATCTTACTAAAGTATTAAATATAAATATATGTACTTCCCATATATATAAAAATAAAAATTTTCTATCACATAAAATATTATTATATATATAAAAATGAACATATTATCCTGCCATCTTTAAAATTCTATGTGCAGTACTTTACAAATCCAACTTGATTACATATCAGATATAGCACTAATAAAAATAATCTTGTTGAAGAGCAACATATAAATAAATGTATAAATAAGTACAGAGTATTAAAAAATGTGTTAAAGTGCAGAACACATACAGTCTGTCAGATAATGGGCATATATATCCTAATTTATTATTCATTTCTCACTTAGAGACTCTACGAATATAGTAATATAAATCATCCAATTCATCATATATAGTCCTGGGTGAATACAACATACTGATCCCAAGAACTATATTACATCAATTCAATTCAAATAATTCTCACATTCTTCTAACTATATATGTGTATATATAAATAGGCATTAAAATGTCAAGTGCCTGTCTTATTGTATTTATTAAATATATAGACCTATCATATATACATATAGGTAAAAGGTATAAAATTTTATAAAGTTTTTATTCAATATTAAATACCATTATAAATAATCTAGCACTATAGATGAAAAAGGATAGTTATTACTATATGTATTATATATATATAGATATAGTCCCTTTTTAACATTATGTATCTCTTGTGTATAATTAACTATCTACGTGCTTCCAGTACTGGTTTTATACTGATGTTAATATTTAATCCAGGCTCTATATATGCTCGTAGTTTGAATATCCAATCTAGCTCTGCCTTAGCTAGTATATTCATTCTATCTCCACCTCTAGCTGAGGGTTCAATTACTTGTAGCACCCTAAACTTAAAGTAATGATCTTGATTGGAGCTAATATGCTTAGCTAAAGCATTTGTTAGGTTCATCTTTCTGATGTCATATGTGTGATTGTAAATGCGATCTCTGAGCCTTCTAGAGGTGAGACCTACATAAAATGCTTGGCACTTCTCACAGGTAGCTAGATATACTAGATTAGTAGTATTACATGTTGCACTTATAAGAAACCTGTGTGTATAATTCAAGTATGGTGTTATAAATTCACTTTCTGTATTAACATATTTACACATATTGCATCTCCCACGTGGCCAAGTTCCCAACTTAAAACCAACATTTCCATTAGTATTAGATTTCTTAATCATCTTATCTATACATAACCACCTTTTAGGTTCTTAGCATTCCTATACCTGAAATGTGGTGTAGGTCCTACTAGATTTTTGATACTATTTTCCATTATAAGGATGTCCCAATTCTCTTGTATAATTTTGACAATATTATGATTATCATTAGTGTACCTCAAAGTAAAGGCTATTGTATCTTCATTTTGATAATGTCCAGGAATATGCTGTACACCCTTATTATACCACTGTTTAGTTCTTTTTTTCCCCTTAGTTTCATTGTTGAATTTATTTATAAGACTGTTAGGATATCCCTATCTGCAAATAACTTATCCAACAGTATAAGTTGTTCATTTCTCTCTGGTATATGGGTGCATAGCCTAGTAATCCTAGCTCTCTGATTCTGTATTATATTTGAAAAGATGAATTGAGGATGCATGCTATTGTAATTCAGAATTGCATTCTTCCAGCAAGGTTTCCTATAAAGTTGCGTAATAAGTAAATCATTATCATCTTTCAGTATGGATATATCTAGAAAATCAATCTTGTTATATAAATATTCTATGGTGAATCTCAAAAAGTCAGTCGTTGTTTCTAAGTAATTGACTAATTCTCTTAATACTGACTGTTCACCCTTCCAAAATATCAAAACATCATCAACAAATCGTCTATAAAGAACTATATTGTCCATGTAGTGACTGTTGAATAGATATTTAGATTCCCAATAATGCATGACAATATTAGCGTACGAGTTCACACATGGGGTGCCCATTGCAACACCCCATGTTTGTATATACAAATTGTCTTTGAACATAAACACATTGTTCTCTAGAACTAAGGTCAATAATGTACATACCAAATATTGCATATCTTTATTCAAGGATTTCTCCTCTAATAATACATCTCTAACTGCCTCAACTCCATAGTCATTAGGTATGACTGTAAAGAGGTTTTTGACATCCAGTGATACCAATGTTAAAGTCGAAGTACTATCCAACTGACCTGCTGTTTGTTGTATATCATCCAACAGTGAGTATGTGTTATTTAAAATGGTAGGTATTCGCCTAACTATAGGACCTAATTTAGATTCTACAAATTTGGATATGTACTCTGTCACCCATTTTCCCCACTACAATAGGTCGCATAGGTGGGGGCTCTCCATTTTGTGTATTTTTGGGAGACCTTTAATGTTGGGAACATTGGGTGCATTAATTAAAAGTAATCATATAGTTGTTTGGAAATTAGTCTGCACATGAGTAAATCATATAACATATCCTGTACTGTGTTAATAATCTTAATTAATCTATTTTTATCAATTTCTTGATATTTATCAGTGTCACTTAACATCTTAAACATTAGTTCATCATAGAACAAAGTATCAAGGACTACAATGCCTCCGCCTTTATCAGCTGGTCTTATAGTTAGCAACTCATTTCTAGATAGGTTTTGTAAAGCCTGAAATTCTTCAAAATTAAGATTGTAAAAGATTTTTTCATGTCTTTTCCCTTTGCTTACATCTGAGAAATATTTATAAAAATCATTCTCACATTTCCTTATAAAACAATGTACATTGGGAAGTACTTCAGGAATAAAGACACTTTTTCTCTTATAGTATATATCAGTATCTAAGCTGTTATCTGTTCCTTTGTCTTTATACATTAATTTCAAAGACAATGTTCGTGTGAACATACGTAAATCTACTAAAAGTTCAGCTAACTTACTACTTTGAGATGGAATAAAAGAAAGTCCTTTGTTTAATACGCTGTATTCACTAATCGTAAGGCAGTGGCTAGATAGATTAAACACCAGTTCATTTATTAACGTTGTCTCCTCCGTTCTTTTGTGGCTTCTTCCAAAAATTTTCTTTTCCTTCTGCCTCTGCTGTTTGACCTCATTCTGTTCTCCTGCCGGTACCGAACTGGCAAGGGTAAAAAACCTTGTGCTGTCATGGCCGTAGTTAACTTTGGTCTCGCTCCATTAGATGTAGACGTTTGTAAAGCTTCCTGGTTCGGAGGCGGGGTATTACAAACGTCTATTCCTGTTGGTTGAATGCTCTGCTCATTGCTGAGTGTGTTGCTCTGAGGATCCCTTCCCAGAAGTGGTGCTGTTGCATTTAAAGTGGAGATGTCTAAAGTAGTGGTATCAATGTTATTACTTGGTATGGATGTACGTTTAGTCATCTCTGCATAGGAATCATGTTGGTTTCTGATGTTACTCGGCCAGACAAAAATCTGGCCGGACACAAAATCATTATAGTCCCTTAGGAGTTTTTTATGTTTCAATTGCTGTAATCTCTCACCAAAGGCTATCACTTGTAGAAACATGCTCTCTAGTTTTTTACGATGAATTTCCTCTTTAAATCACTTTAGCAAGTCTTTATGTAGCTCATCAGCTTTATCAGTGAGCTCTTTCTCAATAGGGGTAAAGTATTCTATGAGCAGATGGATATACTGTTTACTAAAGTTAATATTAAGTTCTTGCCACTTTTTTAACAAAATGGGATGCCTTTCACCATACGTAGGCATGCATAAGATACGCATGCCTCTAGGAATGACATTAAAATGTAGGCATGCTTCGAGATGCCGTCTCTGCCAAGTAAGTCTATTGAGCTTGTATAATACATTTTCCAGTTCCCTTAGGTTCACATAAAATTCTTTGTGTAGTGGTACAGTACCTGTTTCATTAATGGTAGGAAGATGTAATTCCAATCCCAATAAAGGATTTGCTTGTTGTGAAATAACGTCTCTCCATTTAGTAGTATATTCTGCTGGTATTGGATTGTAATCAAGTTCAACTGGTGAATTCTCCATCATGTGAAGGCAACAGCAACCCAAAACGATCAATAATATCAGCAAAAGCAGGCTAGTTACCATCCAAAGGATTCCAATGGAGTAGGCACAAGAAATACTAGATGAAGACCAAGGAATCCACCACGATGTAGAATAAAACTTTTATTCACAGGACAGAAAAAACAAACGAGTGCTTTCACATACGTCGAGTATGCTTCATCAGGTTACATTTTTTAAGGTAAAGCCCTTCTGCTTATATATTCAACTAAACCATGTAATTAAACAATCAAGCAATGATGTTGATTACTTGATAGATGAACAATTAAATAATAAAGCATTGGCTTTTTGTTTAAAGCAGTAGTCTCAGTATGTCACTTCTGTTTACTTAATCTATTGACATAGGTTAGAGCAGCTATATCAGCATTTATAACAAAATAAAATAAAACAAGACAACATATCTTACTAAAGTATTAAATATAAATATATGTACTTCCATATATATAAATAAAATTTTCTATCACATAAAATATTATTATATATATAAAATGAACATATTATCCTGCCATCTTTAAAATTCTATGTGCAGTACTTTACAAATCCAACTTGATTACATATCAGATATAGCACTAATAAAAATAATCTTGTTGAAGAGCAACATATAAATAAATGTATAAATAAGTACAGAGTATTAAAAAATGTGTTAAAGTGCAGAACACATACAGTCTGTCAGATAATGGGCATATATATCCTAATTTATTATTCATTTCTCACTTAGAGACTCTCTGAATATAGTAATATAAATCATCCAATTCATCATATATAGTCCTGGGTGAATACAACATACCGAACCCAAGAACTATATTACATCAATTCAATTCAAATAATTCTCACATTCTTCTAACTATATATGTGTATATATAAATAGGCATTAAAATGTCAAGTGCCTGTCTTATTGTATTTATTAAATATATAGACCTATCATATATACATATAGGTAAAAGGTATAAAATTTTATAAAGTTTTTATTCAATATTAAATACAATTATAAATAATCTAGCACTATAGATGAAAAAGGATTGTTATTACTATATGTATTATATATATATATAGATATAGTCCCTTTTTAACATTATGTATCTCTTGTGTATAATTAACTATCTACGTGCTTCCAGTACTGGTTTTATACTGATGTTAATATTTAATCCAGGCTCTATATGTGCTCGTAGTTTGAATATCCAATCTAGCTCTGAGCATATATGTAGATAATGCAATACATATTGCTGTTTACACCTCTTGAGCAAGTGCATTATGGTATAAACACACATAATAGTATACATGTTACATCACACAAGATTATCTGTCAGTGGAGGTGAACATTTGTGATATAAACATCACTGACATGCTCACTAGAAAGGATATTTAGCAAGGTTGTTTTATAAATTAGGGGTATGTGGATACTCTGAAGATCTACAAAATGACTTGCTTAAATATGACTGACATGTCACCTTAACTCTCAATGAGTCAGGGATACATAGCAACAGACTCCTGGACAAATGTAGACAGAAACAGGCAGAATCATGCACACTTTTACAATATTACCAGCATTAATCTGGGGCATTGACAGAATATGTGAGTGTAACTTATTATACATGTTTTTCAGGATCAGACGTCTACAACTGTAATGATTGTCAGTATTCTATAAGTGGAATTCACCAACCCTTCCCAAAGAAATGACTATTTTTTGGATGGTATAAGAGGGATATTATTAAAGTTGGATTTGAAATCGGGAAAATGATGGCCAGTTGAAAGGTTTGCATGACATATAAGCAACAATCACGACCAGCAAGAATCAAACCCATGCTATCACTGAGCTGTGCATTTACTGTGTACAACACAGAAAGACATATCACACAAGCATCTAGTAGAATAACTTGAAGGGATGTCTGTATTGCCAAATCCCAATGGGTATACATCCCAAAGAATAGTTCTGTATGGACTTCCAGATGTGTGGGATCTCATTGTGCCAAATGTGATACACTTGACTAAAGCATCCCTGGTTGATGTAGCTACTAGCCATACAGATAACAAAATATGCAGACATTGCACTATTGTGAGAGGATTCCCTACACACAGCTGTATATTGCATGCATCTGACACATGTAAAACCAATGGATATTATCTGAAGCATCATCAATTTATGTATGAATTAAGTGGTGATCGATTATAATGAATGATATAGCAGTATGTGAGAATGATGACAATGCATCAACTATGCACATGTGCATAGAAAGTACAGCAGTGCAAAGTCAAGTGTTATTGTTTGAGGAAGCTGTCACTGTAATATTGTACACATACCAAACAATAAATGGAGCATCCTCTATAAGCATATGTCAAACCTCAAGACATGTGCCACATGATCAATGTCCCTCTAACACTGTCAGCCAAAATGTTATACTGCCATGTAATCCTGACCTATATCCATATGTGTTCATGCAGACTATTAAAGGAGAGTACTAGACTGAAGACCCCAAGAGTGCAGACAAGCCTAGACAGATTTAACATGAGTTTAAAATTTTTCAATAGGTATGTGAGCAAAGTTTGCAGAGGTATGAGCCTATGCTTTGGTATGTAATACTGACTGCCTCTGTCCATGAGGAATATAGAGGCAACTCCAGAAGTAAATTTACAATTGCACATCCATTGATCTAGGTTGTGCTTGAAAAACGTCAAGGAAGGGCTTTGCTTTATGTGAATGGGAAGCTTGTTCTAGAAAAGGGGTAGTGACTAAGAGATGTATCTATCTGTTCAACATGATTTATTTATGTCAGATGCTTGGTTAACATCATTGGAATGAGTGACCCTTGTGCAGTTTGTTTTTTGAATATATAACATTTCCAGCAGGGCCTGATCGGACACTGCCCTGCAGGACAAATATAGAGTGCCCCTTAGTTGTCTGTAGGAGACAGAATACAGTGATAGGGCTTTCAATATTTCTGAGTATGACTTGTTTTTATAACCTGTATCTTCATTGTGAGAAAACTTTAGGTTAGCTCCAGCTGTCACAGATGTCTGATGATTTACATGCAAAAGGGTGCATAGTACTCAATTATTGGTGTGATAAGGGATGAGTTGTTATTGTTTTTCTTTCAGCTTTTCCCTGTTAGGGGTCTCCACAGTGGAACTCCGGTCCACCTAATGATTGGCAGTAGATTTTTATGGTGCCGAGTTGCCAGCCCGATGCCCAACCTTCAAAGAAGGCATGCCCATTCACACGTCTTTCGAACACCACTTGACTGCAGGGAGGACATGCAGACTCCACACAGAAGGCTCTTCAGCTGTGAATCAAATGGGAGAGCCTCTTGCTGTGAGGCGACAATGCTACTGCTGCACCACCAATGAGGGATGAGTACAATGGAAATACAACATTGTTTGATCTGGCTGCCATACTCTCACTTATGAGTTGTATATATGGAAATAATTTATTACCAGTGTAGATACAGGGTTGTCAAAGTTCAAATTAGCCTCAACATGAGTAAACACATCACTTCCCACTGGCTCTCTTATGGGGGTGCTCTCTGTAATATAAATAGGTGGGGGATTTGACTTACAAAAGTGAATAATTATGTTTTTTTACCATTTATTTTCTCTCCATGGCTCTGGCAACACTAATTTGTGTGTATGTGTTACTCCTTTCTGAAGTATATCAGTATTGTTTGTGAACTCCATCACTGACTGCAATTCACAGTCAGACACAAACTTGGTCAGACAAAAACTGTCTATGTTTGCATTAACTTCTAAGAAATAAATGCAGAACAGTAAGTGACAGGCTGCTCACTAGAAGTGAATTCACCCACTTTGAGAGTATGTGCCCTGTCAGTGATCCATTTGGCTAGCCATCTGGTAATGTAGAGCTTTATGCCTAGGTGAGAGAATTTCTCTATAATACCTGAGTGGGGAATTGTGTTAAATGCCTTTGTCAGGTCAAGTTAGATGGGATGCACAGTCTTTATCTTATCTTTGGCTTTGGTGACTTTTTCAAAGAAGTCAACCAGATTTAACAGAGATGATCTACCCTTAACAAATTCAAACTGGTTTGGTTCCAGAGTTGTGAGATTACCTATATCGTTGTTGATAAGGTCCATGATGATTGTTTCCAAAGCCTTACTGATGAGGCTATTCAGGCTTATGGGTCTATTATTAAAAACAAACCACAAAATAAGTGAAAAACACCAACTGCAGAAGCATAAAATCCAAAAATGTTTAATACTCCAGCACCTTGTCTAACAAGCCTTTCACGGAGTTAACATCACAGTAGCACATGCTACATTTAAATAACAAATATCACTTCATTAATCAAGTAACTAAAACAATTAAACATAAACTAATATTGAATAATATATTAAACATAAACTTGATTGTAAGCTTTACAGGCAAGCTTTTGGGCAGGATTCACGAAGCCTCCGTGTAAGAGTTACAAGGCTTATACGGAGGCTGCAGTTAAGCAGTGTGATGTCAGCATGTCATGCATATGCATGAGGGCATGCTGAATCACACCTAAGGCTAACCCGGTCCATGTAAGACAGTAGGGGGCGTGTCCATAGGGGAGCCCTGCAAATGGACATGCCCCCAGAAGAGTAAAAGTCCCGAAAGTAAACCCCCACAACAGAGTCCGTGTAAATGTGAATAAACACAACACATGCCCCCACAGACTATGAACATAAAATGTATAAAAGAACATCTTATATTTTTTTATAAGATGTGAAGATGTTTGCCCTTGAGTGCGCTCATTTGCGCTGGTGTGCCCGTCGCTCAGCCACAGTTAGCAGTCAGTGGAAAAGCATATAAGAACTAAATATACAAAGCAAGCCAAGAAGCAATAGCGTAGCGGTAGAAATGTCAGCTGAAGAGGAGGCAGTCATGGTTCAAGCCCCCACAACATCAATTTTTATTTTTAGTGAAATAAGCATGAAACAAGCCCCTGGCATACATATATTGTACATATATAAAATTATATTTTATGTAAAATATAATGAAATGGGTCATGTATTTTGAAGAAATGTGAGATAAAAAAAAAATGTGAGATGTGCCCATAGCTGAGCTACAGTCTAACAAGTTGAGGATATCTGCTTGTAGGTGAGCAGTGTTTTAACAGGTGTAAAATGAGTGCCCATAGGTGAGCAGTGTTACAACAGGTGTAAAGTGAGTGCCCATAGGTGAGCAGTGGTTTAATAGGTGTAAAATGAGTGCCCGGGGTTGAGCAGCATTTTAACACAATGAAACTGTGTGCCTGTAGCTGAGTTGAGCATAATATGCATGCTGACAGCCAAACCACGCATAAACCAGTGTGATCCATTTGCGCGGAGCTGCGCACCTCGCCAACAAGCTAACTGACAAGCAACGTTGAGCAAGCTGTATCAAAACTGCCTTTACACAGACACACCTCCTAGCCTGTGTAGACAGTCATAAAATATAAAAAGCAATGGCCAGGTTTGAACCCAAGATACCATGCACCATAGTCAAAGTACTGAACCACTAAGCCATGACAGTCACACTTGGAAATGCAGTAATAGCATATATATAGGAATGAACAAAAAGAGGAGCATGACAAAGCAGGTTTTGTAAAGCTGATACAATTCCAAAATGGCCAATCACAAATAAGTGTGGGAAAAACGGCATATATCAGCCCCATAGGCAGGAATACACAGCATAACCAATTGTAGAACTGACTTGCAGCCAGGATGTCAGGTGTAGGTGAGGGTAGTTGCTTCCGAGCACAGAGGTGGGGCATTGAGGAGTCCAAATATATGGTTTGGCTCCTTGTCCATAATCATGAGGCCCAACTCATGCAAGGCCAGGTCCTGTGGGGAGCATATAGGGCTGAGGTGTGGGACCGGTTGGCTCATGATCTCACCAGTGCCACAGGAATACCAAGGACTGGTGAGCAGGTCCATCACCACCATGCAGACCTGAAGAGACGGAAGCAGGACCGACTGAACCATTGGATCCAGGAGGCCCGGCAAATGCCCAACGCCCCACTACTGAGTAAGTTACATCTAATTATTTATGTAAGAAATTAATCTAGCTGATATTATGGAGATGTGTATTCCAATATTACTTTATTTATATTACAGCTGCAGGTGTCCGTTCTGCGAACCGTCGAGCCTATGGCGATAGGCTGGTGCGGTTGCGCCACCAGGCAGGTCAGTAATTCTCTCCCTGTAACTGTAAATAAATATATAAGTATGACAGTTAGCAAAAGAGTGCAGTGTAGTCATTAATTAATAACATGTGCAAGTAACAGTGTAAGAGGGTTTGCAAGTATTGCTTGATTACAAAAGTGTGATGCAGCCTGTAATCCAAACATAAAAATGAAACAAGTCTGAAATAAAGATGTCCCACCTGCAATATAATAGTACATAACCTGCAGCAGGCTGAAAAGTACAGCTGCAGAAGCTGAGTAAAACACGTGTGAAATATATCCCTGTTGAAATACAGAAACATGACATAAGTGAGACTGTTGGAAAGGATTGTTATAACTACAGGTAAAACATGTCAATAAAGCCTAGAATAAAGTATCATCCTGAATTGTAAAAATAAAACAAGTGAGAGAGTGTGAGAAAGAGGTATGAATCCACCAATAAAGTAGTAATAACTCCTGAATAAAGTATACTGCAGTCAGTACAGAATGAAATGAATGTGACAGGCAGAACCAAACAGTAACGTGTTGAAAACGGTGCTGTAGCTGGAATGTGTGTCCCAAAATCTGGATATGTTGCTCTCAGTCTGCAATATGCAGATAGTATGGTTGTCTGAAATACCAAACATCCACAGTAGTCTATAGCTATATAAAGCACATGTAGCAGGATGATGTAGCTGAACAGAGCCAGATATGAATGTGTATGAATAAAAATGAAATGTATATTGATGTAGCAGTAACATTCCTATCACCAACCTGAAGTAGTTATAACACAGGAAACTGTAGGCAGAACTGTAGTGTGTATATATCTGCAGCTAGTAGAAATGTACAGCATATGTATTGGTATTTGAAGTTGTTAATTAAATTTTCTCCACCCTACCCTATAACCACATATAATCCATTCCACGTGAAATTGGTATGTGCAATCACAATTAACACCCCTGGGCATTTGTCCTGTTGGTTCATACATATTTGCATGTACGTTGATGCATCTGCCCTGTTCATACATCCAAACCTGACGACCTGTTGCCATCAATCAATCCTGCATGTTGTTGGATTGTGTATTGCTGTTCAAATTATGCATGTGTTCTGCTTGCTGTTCAATGGCTTGAAATTATGGGTGTTTGGTTAATGGGAATAATAATGCATGCTGTTACAACTAATTGTGAATGGTATTGTACGTTACTAACCCAAACTGTCATAACATAATGCAAAACATAGGACGACAGGGAAGGCGGGTTCCAGCGGACCCACATCTCCCTCCTCAGCTGGCGAGTGCACCTGGCAGTAGTGCCCAGGCCGGACCCTCCTCCGGTGGCCCTGTGCCACCTGCAGGTGGAAGTGCTGCAGGGGATGGGGCTCATCCCCCCTCTGCAAGCGTGGCCGGAGGAGAACATCCACTCACCCTCAGTAGTGTCCGGACTGTGGTGCATAGGGAGATCCGGCACGCTGTGCTTGGGCCCCTACGCCAGCTTGAGGCACGGGTGGCACAACTCACGGGCATGCTGCTGCCTGGCCTACACAGGCCCCAGCACAGCCCTGTCCTGGGCAGTGAAGGCACAGTGGCAACTGCCCATTAGTGGGGATCTTAGTTCCACTGTTGCCATCTCTGGGCTCATGTGCTCGAGATATCCAAACATCCGTCCCCGTCAATTGTGTAACCCCCCCCACATGTGTCATACATATGCGTCTTGTTTGTTTTGTCTGTTAACCTACCCAACCTACCTCCCCAGCTATACCGACTTCCTGTACCTGACATACCACTCTCACCTGAATAATAAAAAAAAAAAAAGGGCACTCTGTACCCACAAAAAAATGATGCCCCATACATAGCTGCCCATTTTGCACACATGTCTGCTGGACATGTAAACTGTCAATTACAATTGGCTGTACAACAAGTATTATTGTTGTCCTTACACCTCTCTCAGGGGTGGAAGGTTTCAAATGTCACACCAAATTACAAACATATGCACAGCTGTTGCTGATGAAGAAATGGGCAGCTATGGGCCTTACCTACATCCCTGCTGCAAAATCCGAGCTTGTTTCCCTACTGTCCTACCCTCTTTGTGACCCCTTTTTACCACTGTCCTGTCTCCCCATTTTCATTTCTTTCAAAGAAATTAGCGCGGGTGTGCGCAAGAGTAAGCACTTTTAAGCAGTTGTAAGCGGGTATGCGTGGAGCTGAATGCCAGTGCACATGCGTGAGCTTCGCGCAAACCAGTGCTATCCCACTTACAACTGCTTAAAAGTGCCTTAGTCACTCTAAATGACAAGGCCTGTAGTCTGCTCAAAAGCAAAATAAAATCCCACTGTCAGTCCCGAACCCAGGAAGCAGTAGTCTGCATGACTTACCACTAAGCCATGACTGCTATATAAGAACATTGTGCTGCAATAAATATATCATGCAATAGTAGGAATGAATGTAAAGGGAATATAGGATGTGTAGTACACAAAGCATGTCATGTATATTTACTGTCAAATGTAGTGGATTTCTATAATAGTAGTGTGTGAACAGAAACAGCCATGCTAGTTGGTAGCTAGTAGGTAATAATGTCACTGTAGCACTATGCAAGCCACACACATACTCACAGCAGGATAATCACTGCCCATACCCCACAACCTCTTACAGCAACACATCTGGACTAAGTAATAAAAAATGTGGAGCAAAGGCCCAAAAACAGGGACACATTTCAAATATTGCTCCGACAAACGTAGACAGTTGAGAGAGTAACAGGTTTTGCATTATGTTGGATGTTTGGAAGGGTACGAAGTCTGAAACTTACATGTTTGTCACTATAGTCTGACTTGAGCCCTGAGTGATTTGCCAAAAAAAGCTGTTTTATGAGATATGGACCAAAATATGAGGCAAAAATGTGGACATCCTGCAAATATCTGTACACTTGAGAGGTCTGACACTGCCATATTTGAATAGTTAAGAGCCTAAACATAGCAACAGTGACTGAGGTACAGGGATGCCCCACAGACTCCCTGTGAAATGTACAAACAGTAGGCAGAAAGGTGTTACAACACATGCAATGGTAACTATGAAGTACTGAAAGTATGCACCACTTGCACGGCAGAAATAGTGTAGTAATACATATGCTCATGCTAACCCACGGTCACAACTGCAGAATACCAGACAATTTAATGGGTGTACCCCACTGATATGTACCATTCCATGAGGCAGATAAAAGATGCACCTGAGAGTCTCTGGGGCCTGCTCAGCAGAATACTCAAATACCCTAATAGATGTCAAGGCCCACACCATGGCCAGACCACACTGCATGCAGTAACACCATAGCAGATATAGCAAGTATTCCAAGGGGTGAATGTACATGGAAAATAGGAAAGCCACAGCAACACACTACAGTCAAGACACCTAGCAGGCACACAAGTAGTGAATGTAAAGGGCAAATATTAAAGCCATAGCAACAAAGTGCAAGAGCCACTGCTATATACCAGTTACACCACATGTCCCACAGGAAAGCACACACACCCACATTAACAGTAGTAGTAGTCTTAGGTGTCAGTGTACATACACACTTAATACAGGAAACTGGAGAAATGAATGGAGAAATGTTAATCTACAACACAGCCAGAAATATGAGAGAGATACTAACCTTTACACTCACAGAACAGTGTCCACAGCATACCAGCATGGTCCCTGCCCTTAAAATCTGAAAGGGCTACACCTATCTCATATACCTTTTTATAGCACTGTCCTGAAATCACAGTGAGAACTGCAATCAGTACACAACTGGCTGCATGCAATTAGCAAATGCTGGCTAACAATTGGTGCAGAGGCCATCACATGGACATATGCAGATACCTACAAAAGCATGCTGTACTCCCAGTCCACACAGAGAGAGAGAGAGAGAGAGAGAGAGAGAGAGAGAGAGAAAGAGGGAGAGAGAGAGAAAACACACAAACCAAAACACTTATTAACAAAACCTACTAGAAAGCTGTCATCTGTCAACTGGAACAGCAGCAGGACACCGATCCAAAAGGCAACGCAAGAAGCTGTGACAAACACAGGTAATGTAAAGTAATACTTTAAAAGTCTACATACTGTGAACCCTCCATATGTGTCACTGGTCTGTATCTATATGTATATGAAGATGTGCATAGGGCAGGGGACATACAGCAACTATCAGTGAAGGCTGTACATACATATGTATGTGAGGGCATCTATGTGCACATATCAATGTAGGTTGAATGTAGGTTGTAGTACAATGTACAATGTAGGTTTCACAGTTATGTATGTTTAGCAGTATGTTAGTGTGTGTATACAGTTTTGTAAACAAACATGTTGATATACCTATCTATCATATGGATACATATGTATGTCAATATATGTATGTATATATATATATATATATATATATATATATATATATATATATAATATGCATATATGAATACATAAATAGAGAGGGATGTAGGAATACATAGACAGATGTAGATAGATAGAATATGTACAAACATATATATGTAATACACACATACAAATATAGATATATGTAGATACATGTGCATAGACAGACAGATCTGACTATCAATAGATATGACTGTATATGACTATCTCACACTCCCCCTGTCCCACCGCCTCTGTCACTCTCACCCCTTCTCTGTCACACCCCCCTCCATATCTATAGCAATATATGTACATTGATATATATATGTGTATATGTATACAGACATATATATATATATACATATATATACATATATATATATATATATATATATACATACATACATATATATACATATATACATATAGATATATATATATATATATATATATATATATATATATATATATATATATAGAGAGAGAGAGAGAGAGAGAGATACATATAGATATTCTGAGTGAGGCACATGTGTACAGATGTATTGCAACAGGTGCCTGGTGACAAAGGCATGGAGTGAACACCAGTGTCGAAACTGGAGTACCATACCCCATTTCAAATCACCTACACCAGTAAACACCAGATATGTGATTGGTTGCCCACCACTGCATGTGTCAGGGGTGAACAGGGTAATAAACGTGTACAATAGGCCCCACAATGATAGTCACAGTGGCACACTATTCCTGGAATACCTGTACATAGTATGTGTCAGCAGACATGGTGTGTCAGCTATGGACATGTAGGTCAGTGTACCCCTCCACACCACACAATGTCTGCCACGGTATGTACCTCACATGACAGCTACAGATATGGAGAAGGACACAGTGACATGCACGACACTGTGACGATGCACTCAAACACATTACCAATGCACAGTGACTGACAACACCACAGAGTGCACACATACTACCCACATAGAGGTTACCACTCCTGGATTTAAATACTTAAGTCACACCCATGACAGATGTCCAAGAACCATAGTAACACCTCACACCATCCACAGCCTAAATGACCGCTGTGTGTCAAGCTTAACACCACAGTAGAGAGCACATGGTGGAGGTACACGTTCCTACCCACAGATAAGACATACCCTGCAATAAACCACACAGCGTTAAGAAGCAAGACTCCCCATGAGTACATGTCACACATACCCCTGCTGAATGTTAGTCAGATAGGTAATATGCCATATGAGTCACCCTGTGTAACTGTTTGACAGGAGCAGGTACCATCACATCACATGTGTCACAATGGTCAGAGTAGCAGAACAGTATGCTGCTGTAGTCCCAGGGGCAATAGCATATTGCATTGTATCGTATTATATTGTGTTGTGTTGTATTGGTATTTAGAGGTGCCTCCTTTGTGGAGTGGAACCACTGCTGCTGTACGCCAGTGTACAGGTACATATCCTGTAGTCAGGCTAGTGTTACATAGCACTTCTATATGCGGGTTTAGCTCCTCTTGGAGTTCATGTAGCATGCAACTGGGGATGCCATCAGGTCCCATTGATGCTATGTTTTTTGCTTTTCTGACAGCGGCTCTCACCTGGACATCTGTGATGACAGGGAGGTTACATTCAGCTGGGATAAGTATGTCTTCATTTGGGGGAGAGGGAGGGGGGAAAATTGCACTGAACCTGTCTGCCACAATGTTGCCAATATCTGTGGGTTCAGTGAATTATTTGTTGTTGTGTATTAACTATGAGCATACTGGAGGGTTTCTGACCAGGTTTCTAACATAACTGAAGAAGGCCTTGTGGTTATCTGTAGTGTCCCCAGTGGTTTCCCTCTCAAAGTTGCCCATGGATGTTTGTATGAGAGAACATAGCTCTTTACTAGTGCTGATCAGACATGCCTTCCCTTTATGGAATTATGCTCTGTCTTGCAGTAGCTTCCATCTTTTGTTATACAATCTGTTTATGGCTAGGGTCCACCAGACAGGATGCTTTCCCTTTGTGGAAAGTGTCTTGGTCTTATATGGGATTGCATGATCCATGCATTCTCGGAGATGTCCGTAGAAATCATTTGTGAAGGAGTCAGTATTGTGGGTTATGGCTTCCACTGGCCCAGTGGGCTTAAAGGATACCATCTCAGTCTTAAGAAATGTAAAGTTTGCGTTTGAAATGTTATTCACTGTAGTCATTTGTGCTGGTGGTGGAGGTGGAATATGAATATCCAGGGTGATTAGTTTGTGGTCAGATCACAGTAGTTGATGATGTTCCCCATACAGTACCTCGATACAAACCCCCAGAGTGAGGAGGTGCTTTGGACCTGAATCAGTGTGCTGACTGCTGGGGTTTGGTAGTATGTCGTATGGGGTGTGCCAGGTACTGTTGCACAGTTGTTAGCTGAGCACTGATACCTGGCCATTTACATGTGTATCCACCAATAGACAGACAGATGCTATATATGGGAGATATGTTGTATCACAACAGTTGAGTAGCATGTGTAGTATGTGTGCCAAGTTCTGCTGACATATTTTGCTGATATCATTTTATTTCCTTTTTCAGGACCATGGCTCACCAGTGCAATCCGGCATACTCTGCAGCTGAGGATGAGGAAATACACCAGAGCCTGGTGCGGGATTTTGCAATACTCTTTTCCCACACCAGCCAGAATCAGCAGGAGAGGGCTGCACTGTGGCAAGACCTGGTCCATCAGGTAAATGACATAGGCACGCATAATAAGACATATGAGCAGGTACGACATCACTGCAGTGATTTAATCAGAAATGTCCATCAGCGTGTGCCAGATATCCACAGGCAACAGGTTGCCACAGGTGGTGGGGTGGCTACACATCCCCCACTCACCAGACGGGAGGGACTACTCCTAAGTGTTGTGGCTCCAGCCCAGCAACAACAACAGCAGCAGCAGACCTGCATTATGATGGAGGCTGGAGCCACACAGCACCATGACTACTAGCGTGCAGGTAATATGTCATATGTATAGTTGACTGTTGTGTACACTGGTAGTTAATGCATGTGTGAGGTGTGTCCTTGGTTTGTAGCTGTCATCATAGTATTTAATGTGCAAGTGTGATATTCTCAATATCAGCAGCTGACCTGTGAAAGGCAACTGTTGTACTACTGACCTGTATCATACTCAGTAACAATGGCACAGTTGCACCCACTGACATTAATTTCCTCACTTCTGCAGGTCCCTCCGGTGTAACAGCAATGCAGCCTATCCATGCTGGTGAGTGTGTATTAACAATACCTTTAATAGTCTTGATAGTAATAGTAATATTAGGCTCAATCAGTAGTGCTCTGTGTATGCATGCAGGTGTGTCTGTGTCTGTGTGTTGATATCTCGCATACTGAGTAGTGTGCAAGTGTGCAAGTGTGCAACTGTGTGCATGTGTGCACCTGTGCATGTGTGCATGTGTGCATGTGTACATGTGTGCATGGGTGCACCGGTGCATGTGTGTGTGTGTGCACGGGTGCACATGTGCATGTGTGCACGTGTGCATGTGTGCATGTGTGCACCTGTGCATGTGTGCATGTGTGCACATGTGCACGTGTGCACGTGAGCATGTGTGCACCTGTGCATGTGTGCATGGGTGCATGTGTGCACGTGTGCATGTGTGCATGTGTGCATGTGTGCACGTGTGCATGTGTGCATGTGTGCATCACTGGTAACATTGTGTAGACATTGTAAACTGTGTTTCCTGTTTCCCTCCCACAGGTTCTGGTGTTGCTCTGGTGTCATGCAGCAGGGAACCTGAATCAGGTGCCATGGGTACTGATAATGATGACTTTTGTGTAATGGCACAGGAAGGTGTGCCAGGGTCTGTCATTGGTCAGACAATTGACAGTACACAGCTGTCAACCCCATCAATGCGCACAGTCATCCTGCCAATACATCCTTTGTCACCAATGTCCCTAGGTGATGGACAGGATACAGTGGGCATTGACCAGGGTAATGTGGTATCTGTGGCACATGCTTCCCCACACAGCAGCCATGGGCATGGCCCTGAGATGGTACCACACAGACAGATGTCCAGGGGTTCTTGTGGGAGCATCCGTGGGTGTACTGCCCCTGTCAGACTTGCCCACAGAGGTCTTACAACCTCAGCTATGTTTCGGGCTGTCATGCAGGCACAGTCACGTATGGAACGCTACACCAGACAGGGTCTGAGGGAGCTGACAGCATGTCGCACAGCCATGAGTGACAGTATGCGTGACATTGCGGCTGCCATCCATAATTTCACCGATGTCATAGACAGACGTTGTGGGGACATATTAGATCAGTTCCACAACTACATGTCCATGAGCCAGGGCAATGGTGGATGGTTGAGATGTCGACATGGGTGTATGCCAGCAACAGCAGCAGCTGGCAGTCATCGTGGACGACAACAGAGCCGCGGCCTCCCCCATAGTGCCAGTAGCAGCCCCAGCAATGCTGCGTCTGTGCTGTCATCAGACCACCCCAGGAGACCACGTGCACGTGGCTCTGGACAGGCCCAACAGGGATCTGTGTCCAGTCAACAAACACCTGCTTCTGATGACAGTACCCAGTCTGGATTAGTACTGGATATGGTCCGTAGCACCCCTGCAAGGCACAGGTACCGTGTCCGTGGGCAGAGACACTGATCTGTATGACATGGCAGCTACAGTCTGTGGCTGTCCACAAACACCGGTATATGGCAGCCATGAGGTGGAACTGTGTGCATCCATACACACATGCGAATTGGCAACACCTAGGGCTACCGCATACACGCACACACTGCATCAACATTGCCCCACCTTGTACTGTTGTCCCTCACCAACACACATACACATACATGTCAATTGGTGGTATCAGTGGCAGACTCAGGCATACCAAGTTCACACCCTGTGCATATGATGAAACTGTGCCACCTCCTGCAATCTGTAACATCAGTGCAGGTACAGGTTAACATGTTGCTGATGCACAGGATGACTACATAGACATGTAGTAAAAGTATCATGTTGTTAACAGTACAGTGTGCTGATATAATTGTGGGTATATCCCAGCATGCCTGATGCAGTAAGGGTATGATTGTCTTGTACTGTTTTCTACACCCATGGTAAGTACCATAGTGTATCATCTGCACATGTTTGCATACTGGTGGTAAGGATGTCAACAGAAGGCTACATACATAGGTAGCACAGGGGATAAGGTAATGAAAGTATTGATATGCAATGATGGACATGTAAACTGCAAGTGGCATGTTGCCCACACTGGACTCTGCAATGCGGATGTTTGAGGATGTTGATATGTGTACAGTACTACACGACTGGTACAGGACACACAGGAGCACCCTAGCACTGCAAGCTCAAATCTCATACCATGCTAGACAACCCCAACACACAAAACTAACTTTCACAGGAGGGAGAGTCCCTATAAATGTCAGGGATACTGTGGTGGCAGGACAGGTAGCATACATCCTACTAAGTATGGAACCACTGAGTGAAGGCTCAGTGTCTGTTATTTGACATGTGTATTACTGCAGGTATGAGCACCTGGGTTTCCATCCGGTTATTGCACATCCTGACGGTACATGGTCTGTACACTTGTGTGTGCTGAGGCTGGACCCTGGCCATCTGACCTGTGTATTTCCATGTACATGTGTATAGTGCCTGCATATTTGCACTGTTATCTACTGGAAGTAGTACAGCTTGATTGTTGTACAATGGACTACATGCAGCCCTGCTTACTGTAGCTTTGTTTGCATGCATGTTTGCTTGCAGTTACCCTGGAACACTGATTCCACCTGCAATGCAGATTTACAGAGCTTCTGTGGATTCCTAGTGACATCTGCATAGCTTACTATATGTATGTCTATGTCTCACTTGACAGAATATCACTGTTTGTACTGTTTGCATGTACATTGCCTGTGATACATTGCATATGACTTACCTGGCATTTGACCACGTGAGCAGTCATATATGCCAGCGCTAACTAATTACAGGCACTACACCCTCACATACTCACCTTCTGTACCTTGTTCCCCATTGGCCCTATGAGCTGTTAATCACCATGGCAATCACAATACTATGGTAGCATGTGCAAAGGTCACTTGTCAGTCACCTCTATGGTACAGTTGTGGAATATGTGAGTCATGTGGCAATGTCACAGCTGCCACATGTACACAGTCAACCCTCTCCCCTACCCATGGACGTACAACACATGTGTGAGATGCAACCACATAGCCAAACTGGGGACTAAGCACTCTGAACCCAGTACTGGCATAACCTGTCAGGTGGCATGAAATACTACAGTGACTACAATACCAGTCTGATGTAGACTTACACTGACAGCAATCCAAACACATGAACTCACTGGGGCATTCTTGGAGCCTCAGAATAGCATCCTGCCTGAGCAGCAGATACCTCTGCAGCTGGCACACAGGCATACGTTAAGCCGGAACACAGCACGTGCAACACATAGCACACAAATCCTGTGTGCCAAACAGTCACAGCCTGTACGGCTAGACAACACACATGCTACAGTTGTGTTAGGTACCTTTATTGTCTGGTACAGTGAGGTCCTGCTCACCAGGCTGGACAAGGTGAAGATCACAGTGATATGCCCGTGGGGCACTATGGTCCACCACATAACATAACCATACAGGTCAGTCAGAGGCATGGACACATATGACTCAATCATTGTCCATGCCACTATGGCTGACCTGTGATGTACCTCCCTGGACTACATGATAGGGAACATAGAAGGGCTCTCTGAGCATGTGGCACAGGCTGGTATGACCCTGACCTTGGTTGGCATCATACCCTCACCAAGAATGCTGAAGTATTACTGAATGCTGATGAATTACTGTAGCTACAGCACCCTAGCTGAAAGGTTCCTAGCATGTAGTCACTGCATTGCTATGGAACAACTTGTTACCACTCCCACAACAGGAGAAAACATGCAGCACCTGTTCATCAACAACATGTAGACTATATGCCTCAGACCAGATGTGTATCCCTTGCTTCTAGGATGATACCATATACAACTCACACTGTATATACACATACCACATGCAGCACCCGCACAGAAAACCACAGTCGTAATGTTATCCAGTGCAAATACCATGTATTCACATGTGGCAGGCATCAAACATGGGAACTATTGAAGGTCACAGGTATATATGTGTATTTAGCACACACATACATCATATGTGCGCATTGCCATTACTGGTTTAATCGATGTCATGCATTATTGTGAACAACAACCCACACACATGGGCATTCTGTGTGACAAAAACACATGTGGCATTTGTGGAATTCAAAGCCATAACTAACTGTGCTATGACAGTAGTGAGAGATGCAGTAGCAGAGTGTGCTATTTGAATTACTGGAGATTTCCCCTCTTCTGCTGTACTTGTAGGGTGCTGACATCATCTCTGTTTAGAGATTGGAATATGCAGCAGCTGGTGTGTTGTACTGGTTGCCAAAATGGTCAGTTTTCTCACACATGTAATTAAACACACCCTACTTTCAGCACCCCCCCACACACTTGCAGGATTCAAACCCCTATCGAACTATGTTATGACACTAGTACGAGACGCATTATCCGAGCACGCTATTTGCATTACTAGGAGGTTTTTCTTCTCCGGCTATACTTATAGGGTGTTGACATCATCAGTGTTTAGAAAGAGGAATGTGCATCCTGTAGTGTGTTCTCCTAGTTGCCAAAAGGGACATTTTTCTCACACAGATTTGCACACACACTAACCCCCTTCACCCAAACTTTGAGCATTTACAAGATTCAAACCCTTACCTGACTATGTTCGGACACTTGAGACAGATGCATTAGCAGAGCGTGCTATTTGCACCACTGGACAGCTTCTTTTCTCCGGCTGTACTTATAGGGTGCTGACATCATCAGTGTTTAGCAAGGGGAATGTGCATCCTGTAGTGTGTTCTCCTAGTTGCCAAAAGAGACATTTCTCTCACACAAAATTGCACACACACTAACCCCCCTCACCCAAACATTTGCGGGATTCAAACCCCGACCTAGCTATGTTATGATACTTGAGAAGGATGCATTAGCAGAGCGTGCTATTCACATGGTTGGAGATTTCCCTTCTCCAGCTATACTTATAGGGTGCTGACATCATCAGTGTTTAGAAAGGGGAATGTGCATCCTGTAGTGTGTTCTTCTAGTTGCCAAAAGGGTCATTTCTCTAACACAGATTTGCACACACACTAACCCCCGTCACCCAAATATTGAGCATTTTCAGGATTCAAACCCCTACCAAACTATGTTATGACACTTGAGATAGACACATTAGCAAAGTGCACTATTCACATTACTGGGACATTTCCTTCTCTGGCTATACTTATAGGGTGCTGACATCATCAGTGTTTAGAAAGGGGAATGTGCATCCTGAAGTGTGCTCTCCTAGTTGCCAAAAGGGACATTTTTCTCACACAGACTTGCACACACACCAACTCCGCTCACCCAAACACACACTGAGCATTTGCAGAATTCAAACCCCTGTCTAACGATATTATGACACTTCAGGGAGACGCATTAGCAGAGCGCACTATTAGAATTACTGGGCATCTGTTCTGCACCTGCGGTATTTATAGGGTGCTGAAATCATTATTTATACAGAGGTATATACATCTATTACTACCTGCCAGGTGGGGGATAGCATATATATGCATTTGCAGCCACCTACTTCAGGGTCAGACATGCACATCAGCACTGGCAGGTTATGTTTTATACCATGCTTCGTGACCACAGGACCTGTAACACACAACACAACCAGTTCAGACCACCCCTCCCACATCCAGGACACACACTTTGCTTCCCTGGGAACAGTGCCAAGATATGAAGGTGTTCACCTACACCATTCCAGTTGTTAACGTCAGGTACAGGTATATTGTGTGTGGGAACTACTCAGGCCTCTACAACATTACCCTACAGCCACTACAAAATGTGAGTCCATGTGCTATGGCAGGACCACTCACCACAGACACAAGGGGGAATACATATTGCACCTGACCATCTGCAACATGGGTACTCACTGTTCCATACCAGAGGTAGACCACCATTGTTGATATCTGACCATACTCACCTTTCCCTGGACATCCATATCCCATCCCCACCCCCAGGCAAGGTTGTCACTGCAAACAAAGTGTATTTATCAAAAGCAGACTTTGCACTTGTGAAAACTGGGGTGGAAGACTTCAAAGGACCCATGCTGGGGGAGTATACAGGCCACTCTGCATAATCCTTGACAATTGCATTCTATGAGCATGTGGAAGGTTTGCATTGATCATGCTATCCCAAATATACCCATGACTCCTCCACAACAGGACACCTGTCAAGTGTACACCAGCCATATATGAGTTGTCCAACAGATGGAGTGAGCTCATACATTGTAGTGCAGTAGCCCACAGAGGGAGGACATCTCGGAACAGTACTGGTACGACACTTCAATCCCTCATAATCATCACGACAAAGTGTTGACAGTGAAATTGTCCAGACACTGCAGATAAGGCTCCCCTCAGTCTGTTATTGACACCCACTTACTGTTAGAGGTCCTCACCAACCCACTTCCAGCAAACACTAGCCACATGGATGTGGCATAGCAAATTCAACCCCTGGGATCTCCACTGTGTCCCTGCTTGACGGAAGTACAGCACAGTAGCCTCAAACGGTGCCTTATGTGACCTACTTTACAGTGGCACAGTAGCCTACTGTACTGGGGAGGCAGACGCCAAGCACACTCTGACTAAGCTTTCCTTCCCTAGGGCAAACAGCCTAGTATTGACCTCTACACCCATATGTTTAATTGTCAGAGGCACAATATTTGTTGCTGATAGACTGTTTGCAGGTCTCTATTGCCATAGCATTCCCTGTTTCTATGAACAACTTGTGTATCTGTGGAAGATGTTTGAATATGAGAGGGATCCATTATATCACTTATGTCTCTGCAGTCATTTAACTGTGTGCACTGGGCAGATTGCTGTAATGTGGTTGGTTCCTGTAATAACACGTACAGATACCAGATATGTGTGGCCAACTGCTAAACTGAGATATGGCCTAAGTGTGTGAGCATTCCCAGTTCAGGCTTTCCATGGCATGTTGTCTGACATATGTCTCATTTATCAAAGTGTGCCAGCAAGCCCATTGTGAGCTTTCCATATGTTGAACTCCGCAGTCCACCACATTTGTGGATGAGTGTGAACTTCAGCAATATCTCACGTTTATGGTTGTGTGTTGGGTGTCATGTTGTGTACTTACTGGCCAACTGCTTTGTGTCTGAACAGAACAGGGATTATACTGTGCCTGCAGGTTTGCATGGGATACTTTGCATACAGTTGTCAACATCCTTTCATACTGACCTAACACTGTAGTACCGTATAGTGTACTGGTTCAGTACTTTCACTGTGGTGGACAGTATCCTGGGCTTTAGTCCTAACACTGCTTTAAATTTTCATAGTGAGTACAACAGACTGGTTAGGTGCCAGTTGTGCACATATGACCATGTTGCATTATGTTCAGATATGGACTACTTAAACCAGGCTTGTCCAACATTGGTAGTGTATTCCACAACATAGGTGGACATTGGCAAACACTAGCAATGTGCCCTAGGCCATTTCTAATGCTAGTCAGAAAGTGCGTTTGTCCTTCAACACACATTGTAACTGGAGTTTTCCATGACATATGTCATGGTTAGTATACTGTGCCTCCGTCTACCCGTGACATAACAGTGATACCCAGGGTAAACCTACCATCTCCCATCCACTCATCAAGATTCCTCTTGAGGAGAGTCGATGAGTGACTCTCTGGCTAACCTGTACTGGGAGTTTACTCAAGAGTGGGGGTGGCTTCTGTGTTATGGATCATTCAGTACAGCATGTCCTATGTATGTCAGTGCTGGGATTCAGGTCTCTCATGTGCATAGCTCACTGCCATTCAGATTGTACAAGGTGCAGCATGTTCATTGATTCCAGCTTGGACATGGCTTTATACATCAGGCACAGCTTGCCTCTGGGTGGGCAGTATGGCACTGTGTGGAGCTGCAGTTTGTTTAATCAGGCAACATATGGCATCTGTTCAAGCTCTTTGATGCTCCTGATGAGGTACTTTTGGGGTCTTTCCAGTTGATGGAGGTGCCTGCTGAGGTACATCCCACAGGGGACATTGTAGTCAATTGTGATGCTGATGAAGGATGACTGCAGAGCCACAATGACCTCCCCTGATCTAGATCTGACTACCTTCATGATTAGGTGGGTATATGGTATGTTTCTGTAACCACTACAGCCACATGCTTGTCCAATGCAAGATATCTATCAACTTGTGTCCTCAGGTCTCTTATTACATCTTAAGTACTTAATGGATTAACACCTATGTGGTAATTGGTGGGCACTTACTGTATATCCACAGGGGTTGACTATACACTTTCCTGCAATTAGCTTGCTGACATGGCTATGGCACCAGTTGTCTGTTTCTATGTGGCCCTTTTGTGGGATGCTTGTGTCAGCTGGAGGGTCAGATATGGTGGCCAGTTTGTAGTCCTCTGCAAACTTGTTCAGACACAGTCCTTCCATGTTGGCCTGTACCTATGGGACATATATACCAAACAAGGGAGGTCCCAGGACCGAGCCTTGTGGGATGCCAGTTGTATCTGGTTTGTAGTCTGACATGGCTGCAACATTTCTGACCATGTCAGTTCTGTCCTTGGTCTGGTTTGCAACCCCTCTACTGACATAGGGATTTATATTTAAGCTGGTGAGCATATCTATAATGAACACCTGGGGTATTGTATGGAAGCCTTTTGCAAGACCCATCTAGGCTGTGTGGACCACATTCCCCTCATCAATGACCTTAATGACTGTTTCAAATGAGTCAAACATGTTTAAGGGGCAGGATCTGCACTTAAGAAAGCCACACTGGGTAGGGTCCAGTGTCAGTAGGTCCCCAATATCTTTATGTCTGAGGTACATGCTGATCCTTTCCATAGCTTTGCAGACCAAGCTTGTCAGGATTCTGGGGTGGTAGTTTGCAGTATCCAGTCAGGCAACACCTTTGTGGAGAAGGACCACTGTTGTTGTACACTGCTCTTTGGGTACATATCCTGTGGTAAGGCTGACATTGAGAAGTAGTGTTATTTGGCATTCCATTCTTCTTGGAGTCCATGTTGGACTCAGCCCAGGACACCATATCGTACCATTGATTCTTTGTGTTTTGCTTTGAAGATGCTGGCTGTTACCTTAGCATCTGCAATGTCAGGGGGGCAGCACTCTGCTGGGATAGATATTTGACATTTTGGGGGGAGGGTTTGCACTGCACCTGTCAGGTTGGATGTTGGCAATATGTGTGTGTGTTTGGTATATTGTTTGTAATATTTGAGTGATTCAGAGCATATCTGTGAATTCCCAACAAGGTTCCTACCATCAGTTAAGAAAGCCTTGTGATTATCCTTAGTGTCCTGTACAATTTGTATCTTCATAGGTTCATAGGTTCACACTAGGCTATCCACCCTAGGGCATTAATAAGCCTAGCCAGAGTGTGTGAGGCTTTCGCCACCCCTTGCTATGTGAATATTATGGCCATTTAGGATTTACTTTACTGTGCCTCTGTCTGGACATGACACAGTGTAGACCCCCAGTGTACATCTACAATCACCTATCCACTTGGCAAGATTCCTGTTGAAGAGAGTCAGTGAGGGGCTCTGCCTAACATGGAGTGGGATTCCGTTCCAGGGTGTAGGGAGCCTCTGGATTATGTATCTGTCTCTCCAGCACATCCTATTTCATTATGTGTCGAGGTTGACATCTCTCACTCTCACAGCTCCGATGGATTTCGGTTTTCTGGGGTGGAGCATGTCCATTAATCCTGTGTTGGACATGGCCTTGTACAACAGGCATACAACGCCTCTGCGTAGGCAGTATGTGACTGCATACAGCTGGGGTGTCAACAGCCAGGCAGCATATGACATATATTTGAGACCCTTTATCCTCTTTTTGAGGTACCTTTGAGGTCTTTCTAACTGCTGCAGGTGTCAGGTAAGGTACATCCCAAATGAGGCATTGTACTAAATTATGGGCCTGATAAGAGAACAGTATAGGGGCACAATGACCTCTGTTGACGTAGATGTGAATCCTTTCATGATAAGGTTGCCAATATAGACGGTCTTCCTATCCACATTGGCAATGTGAGTGTCACATGACAAGTTACTGTCCACTTGTGTCCCTAGGTCCCTGATTACTCCTTCCATACATAATGGATTACCACCTATGTGGTAATTTGTGAGTACCTTGTTTGGTATTTGGTGAGACATTCATACTGTCCAGTGTCTTCAGGAAGGCTGAGTGGGGTTCCTGTGTGTGAGAGTCTGGTCTGTAGCATGCTACAGACTGTACAGCAGTTTTGCCTATGGTTAGTTGCACATGGGTGGTCTCCAATGCTTTATGCATTGTCATTTACCTGGACGTGTGGGTATCTTTGCTGAATATGGATACTCCCCCTCCTTTTATGGTTTGGTCCAGGTTTTGGGGCCATAACGCATGATATGAGGTATAACCTGGTAGTGCTGGTGTGCTGTCAGGAGCCTTGCTGCAGGTTTCTGTCACTGCACGGACATCGATGTTCTCCATACTGGGGAGGGCCTCGGGAGCATGCATGTTGAGGTTTAGACGTCTGGCATTGGGTAGCATTACCCTTATGCTTCTTTCCACTTATGTTTTCTAGGGAGGTGGGTTAGTCTTTTCAGCCTTGCCTACAAAAGGCTCTATGGAGGTGGCAAGAGCCTTAGCCAATATCCAGATGCCCAGAGGTAACAGGTGCAAGACATCCCAAGCAGACAGACATTGGATCCCCTTGGAATGACACCAGTAATTGTGCCACTTGTTAAAGCTGATCATTCTGTGTTTGTACTGTGGCATCATTTTTGGCAAGGGTAGGATGTTGCACAAGGTCAGTGTCATACCGGCCTGGACTACATAATCGGAGAGCTCATCTATGTCTCTTTTCATGTAGTCCGGGGAGGTACATCTCAGGTCATTCACGCCAGCATGGACAATGACTGCATCATATTTGTACTTGCTTTGGGGTGACCTGCGTACTTGTGGTATGTGGCATATTGTAGCAGCCTACAGGCAGCTTACTGTACCCTTTCCCTTGTTCAGTCTGGTGAGCGGGACAGCAGTGTGTCTGACTATGGAGTCACCTATTACAACTGTATCAGGCATGTTGTTTCTCCTTCTGGCCTGTGACTGTTTGGGACACCAGTTTGTGTACTATGTGTTGCATGTGCTATGTTTGGAGGTAGTGGTTGCTTGGGTGTCTGCTTTGGAGGCCTCTGTTGATGTGGTGTGCTTGTAATTAGAGCCTCCGGGAATGTTTTTCTGTGTTTATGTCTTTGGTTTGCAGTTGTGATAGGGCTATGTGAGACTGGGTTTGTGGTGTGTGTGGTTACCTTCTCCTCCTGACTAGTTTTGACAGTACTGAGTTGAGAGAGCTCAGCCTCCGGTTTGGATAAATGGTTGCATCTCTCACATATATTTGTATTTCTTGGGGGGAGGTGAGGGTTGTCTGTGTACATGGGGCAGGTGTAACATTGCCTCAAGATTCACAGATTCAACTTGTTGTAGCTGGCCTTAGTGGATTGTACGAGTGGACATATTTTATTGCCATACTACTGATCAGAGATTACTTCCCTTTTTAGGTTTGCTCTATCATGTAGTAGCTTCCTCATTCTCTTGCATGGTTTGGTAATGGCTGGGGTCCACCATGCCAGATGCCTGCGTGTATGGCATTGTGTCTTGGTTTTATTTGGGATTGCATAATCCATGCATTCCAGGCAGTGTTCATGGAATGCCTGTATAACAGATTCTGAGGTGTGGCCCATATTTTGCACCTGCTCAGGTCCTTTAATGGATTCCACATCAGTTTGGAGGAGTGCAACATTTGCTTTACACATGTTTTTCACTGTGGTGTTCTGGCCAGGGACTGTGGTCAGGATGTGTATATCCGGTGTGATTAGTCTATGGTCTGATCTTACCAGTGAGGGATACACTTCTCATCTTGCCATCCAGTACCCATGTTGCTGATTATCACATCCAGTATGCTTACCCCTCTTGTGGGAGTGGTACGTTGTTCCTGAGCATTTTGGTTTATGGATTCTAGGAACCTTTGTCCTAGGGTGTTGGAGCTAGAATAATGCTCCCAGTCTATGTTTGGGTATTTTCAGTCACCCAATATAATGTGGTTTGGAGAGCTTGATATATTCATGTATTCCAACATAGGCCAAGTGCAGTTTCTGGTGTTAGGATGGTAGTCTGTAGCAGGCTATAAACTGGGAGGCAGTTTTAGCCACTGTTACTTGACCATGGCTAGTCCATGCTGCTTCTTGTTCTGGTACCAACATGGGGGTGTGGTTATCTTTGACAATTATTGCTAGTCACCCTCCTTTTGTAGCTTGTTCCATGTTTTGAGGCTGTACAGCACAGTATGAGGTGTAACCTGGTAGTGTTAGGGTGCTGTTGTGAGTCTTGACCCAGTTTTCTGTTACAGAACAGATAACAACATTCTCCATACTGGGGGAGTTTAGACTGAATGCATCTTGCTGTTTAGACTTCTGGCACTGGGTAGCATTACATCTAGGTTCTTATCACTTGTGATACCTATGGAGGTGGGTTTGTGTTTTGAGCCTTACCTATTCAAGGCATGCTGGGGGTAACAACAGCCTTTGCCAGTATCCATAAGGCCAGGACTGATAGGTGCATGCCACCCCTAGCAGGTGGAGCATCATGGCATGCTCAGCATGTCATCCCAGGCTGGCACACATTGGATCCCCTTTGACTAACAGCAATACTTCAGCCAATTATTGCAATTGATCATCTCATCTTCATATTGTGGCATCATGCTTGGTGAGGGTAGGATGTTAGTCAGGGTCATCAAGTTTGCATATACTACATGGTGTTACATTGCTTAACACATGGCAATCATGCCTCAGGTGGTGCTGCAGGGCTGCCTCTGTCGGATGCACATACTACACTCCCTGTACATGTTTGAGAGCAGGTTATGTCATTTTAGGCATCCCTGTTATTATATAAGTGAGTCAGAGAGGGGTATCACTCCCTGGGTTCCTACTGAGCCAGTGTATGTGCTATGCGTTGCCTCTTTGCCAAGGCCAGGGCATACTGGGCATGCCTCCTTCTGCCTACTGGGGCAGGCTCAGGTTGTTCCTCCTCTGAGTGACCCTCTGCCTGTGATGGCCTTGGCAATGGTGGGGGGCTGTTTGGCCCGGCCCTATGCTGGTCCTGCTGCAGCTGTTTTCACAGGATCATATTATGTAGCATAGCACATACCATGACAATTTGGGTACATGTAGTTGGTGAGTACTGCAAGGCTCCACCAGATGTGTCCAGACACTGGAACCATGACTTGAGCAGCCCAAACACACGCTCTATTACATTACGTGTTTGTGCTTGTGCCTCATTATGGCATTCCTGTTCAGGTGTGTGTGCATTTCTGATGGGTGTCATCAGCCACGGTTCCAGTGCATAACCTGCATCCCCCACTAGGTGTCCATGTGGGATGTCCCCATTGGCAAATGTCTGGTATAGCTGTGTCAAATGCCAGATATGGGAATCATGGTAGCTCCCAGGGCAGCCAGTACACACATTCATTATTATGCCCTGGGCATCACACATGACCTGGCAGTTGATGGAGGGGAAGCCCTTGCGGTTAATGTAGGCCCTACCCCACTCAGCGGCTGGTGCTTTGATGCATATGTGCATGCAGTCTATTGCACCCACTACCTCAGGGTATTCTGCTCTTTGCTGGAAGAGACGCATATTGCTGGCCAATACCTCATGGGCATTGGGTAAATATACATGATCACTGACATATGCTGACATGGCATCCAGGAACTGGTGCAGTACCCTGGAGGCTGATGCCTGTGATATCCCCATCATATCACCAGTTGGTCTCTGGAAGGTACTTGTTGCTAGTATTCTTAGGCCAACACTAGGATGGGTTCCCCTCTGTTGGTTCTATGTGTGAGGCATGGCCTGCACAGCTCGACAATTTGCTGCAGGAGGTCTCTGTACACTCTATAGTGCTCCACTATCTCCAGCTCATGTAACCCGTGGTAGGTGACCCTGGGCCTGTACACTCTTCTCTGTCTCCTCACTGTGGGTTGTCTGGCACCATTTGCATTGTCACCACCCTCAGCAAGTCGGCTATGTCTCCTTATGACAGCTATGGCAGGCCCTAGCATTTCTGCTCTGAGTTAATCTTTTTCAGTTTTCACTTCTAATAGCTTACTCCTGTCTTGCAGTGTCTCTTGAGAGAAACATCCTGCACTGCTGTTTGCAGAGTTTTAAGTGCTGGGCTGGGCTACTATTCTGCCTGTGTAATTGCCTGCTTCTAATTGTTTTCACCTGCTAGCTCCAGCAGTATTCTCTGCTAGCTTCCTACTATTTGTGTTGCTTCCTTTTTCCTTTCTGTTTCCTCAGGGGGGAGCAACGCGCATACCAGCGGAAACACGCTCACAGTGGCTTACATGCGTGCACACATGCTTACACAGTTTAGAATCTCCTTATTTGGGTTAAAACATGCACACACCAGCACAAACAGTCTTACAAGTCTGCCTACAGGCTCCCACATGCTCAGTCAACCTTACACGCGTGCACACTGCCCTACTCGCACCTCCTGGCACGCACACGTGCGCATGCACACCCAGCAAGAAACTTTGGTGTTGGCAACAGTGTACACCTTCCATTTCTTGACTTTCCCATGCTTATCTTGTGGCACTCCTCTTTCCATGATATGTGTCTGACATCTGTCACGTAACACTGACCTCCAATGAACTGGATTTCTTTCTGCCATTCCCCCCTGTGATGTCATCTATCTCCTACTCTGTTCCTCCCCCTTATGTAACCCTTACACTACTCGGAATGTGCTCATTTGCTATGTGACAGTGGGATTCAGTAGCCTAACACTCATTTACATCAGATTGCCTACTAATGCTTAGTTACATGTCTTAGACTCAGCTTCCCCCCTTAGCAACCACTAAACGGTGGCCATGTTGTTTTTAGTCTGCTGGTCCCTGCATTGTAAATCCATGTATTGCATAAAACCCACATTTGTGGGTTTATAACCTTCATTTTTATGTTTTATATAGCACAGCACGTTTGCGCGGGGCTGCGCTGCATTTAAACATCAGCGAAAAAAAAAAAAATTCTCATATTTGCATCTCATATTTGCATCAGGGTACCTTGCCAATGGCCACATATTTGGCCATTGGCATGCTGCCTGACACATATGCACCCTTTATTTGGAGCTGACATGGCTCCATTGTGTTATTTGCAGAAACATACTCAGTTGTCAACTGAGTACATTTCTGCAACTAACACGACTCTTACACAGGCTAGTTTCAGCTTCATGGATCACTAATCTACCTCATTTGCATGCCTTTCGGCTGTAAGTGAGGTGATTAGCATATCCATGCCCAGTCCGTGTAAGAGACGTTTTAGCTGGTCTCTTACACGGAATTTCGGGCTGTTCCTGGATCGCGAGGGCTGCATGGAGTCTTACACGACTCTTAGACTCCGTGCAAGCCTTCGTGAATCCTGCCCTTTGTCTTTTACAGAATTATCAGTATTACAGAGTGAGTTAAAATTTATCCCTACATTTTTACCACGATTATATGTCGGTAAAATAGAACTGTTTAAGCTGTCTAGGAAATTACATTTGTTAGATTATTCTGAAAATGGAAAGATTTTGTCTGAGGATGCCCCCTCCTTTGACATAGATGGAGAGGATGGGGAATGTGATGTTTTCTCATGTATTTCATTAATGGATTCATATGATGATGTTAATGCCTACTGTCTTTTAAATACTTCTAAGGTACCACATATTAGTAACTTCATTCCCTCTTTTGTTAATAATACCATTCAAGAGTTTTCATCTATGGTAAATTATGTTCTTGAGGTTAGTCTGAACACCTTTAAAAAAAGAAAAATCTAAAGTATGTTATAATTTGACTAAGGCTGAATGGAATGCACTGCAATGTCTTAGTACTAGGAGGGATATTGTTATTAAGCCCTCAGACAAAGGTAAAAAAAATAGTTGTGTTGCACTGTATGCAATATTTCAATATGTGTATGGATCATCTTTCTGACAGTAATGTATATTGTGTGGCTAGTGAACATGAATATTATGCAGCTATAGATAGCGTTAATAATTTGTTACATAACGGTTACAGACTTGGCTATTTTTCCAAACAAGATGTGGAGGTTAAATTTAAAGTGGAAGGCAGTTGTTTGGCAAAATTTTACTGCCTACCAAAAATCCATAAGAAAGTTTTTCCCCCTCATGGAAGGCCAATTGTGGTAGCCGAGAATTATTTTTTACACAATATGGGTCTGTTTCTTCATACTTATGTGCTTAGGTGTGTTATTGGTTTAGACTCTTATATAAGAGATTTGTTTCATTTTCTAAAAAAATATTGAGTTCATCACTTGTCAAGAAGGCTTTTTCTGACTGGTTCTTGATGTCAAGATGAGTATTACACATCAGGTGGGACTTGAAGCTCTTAGATTTTTCCTAGGCACTAGTCTGGTTAACACTTTTGTTATAGAATTGTTATAATTTTCTTTAACCCATAACTTTTTTGAATATAAAAATTGCATCTACCAATAGATGCAAGGTACAGCAATGGGGGCATCTTTGGCACCCATGTATGCTAATTTGATAATAGATTTATGTTAGGGTTTGCAGGTTTAGGGTTTTTTAATAAGTATGTTGCTCTTTATTGATGATTTATTTTTTTTTATGTAAGGGTGGTGCATGGCTAGTGAATTCTTTTTTAGCTTCTCTTCAGGATAACCATTTTGGTCTACAGTTTGATGGTGTACAAAAAGGTATTTCTGTTGTTTTTTTAGATTTGGAATTAAATATTGTAGATAATATGATTATTACAAAGATTCACAAATAAATTTGATGATGGTACTCATGGTAGCGTTGTCACCTCACAGAAAGACGTTGTCCTGTTCGATTCCCAGCTAGAGTGTTTTCTATGGGGAGACATGCGTGAATGGGGGTATCTTCGTTGAAGGTTGTGCGTCAGAGCTGGCAACTCGGCACATAAAAATCTACTGCCAATCATTAGCGGACCAGAGTTCTGCTGTGGCAACCCATAACCGGGAAAAGCCAAAAGACACAACAACAACAACAACTCATTTTATACATAGGAACAGCTGCCACCCCCCCCCCATATTTTAAAGGCTTTGCCTTATAATGAGTCACTCAGAATAAATAGGCTGTGTAATAACATTCAGTCTCTCGAGGAAGAGATTTTACATTCCTATATAGCCTTTAAACAAAGGGGATATAGCAAAGAATTAACTATTCATTCTTTGAATAAACTGTTGTGCTTGAGAAGGGATACCTCTAGTGTGGTTAATGTTCCAGATAATATGAAGTCTGTGAAAAGATATAGGAGTCATGCGGGGAATATCAGTGATAGAAAGATATATTTTGTCACTACTTATAATATTTATAGTGTTGAGTTAGTAAAAATCTTAAGATAGAACTGCCCATTCTTACAGAAAGGTAAGTCTGGGGTTAAGAATTTACCTGACTCATTTACTGTCTCCTATAAGAGAGACAGACATCTAAAATACATGGTTGTTCATAAGTTGTTCTCTATGCCTACTGAAATTTTAGCTATTCCTCTACAAAATTCTGGTGCATTTCCCTGTGGTAAATGCTGTATTTGTATTCATGTGGTCATGACGTTTGATAAAATAAATGGTATTTCTTTTCAGCCTAGGGCTATTTTCTCCTATGTGTCTAAGGGAGTGGTTTACCGTCTCTCATGCCCCTGTGGTTCCTTCTTTATAGGAGAAACAAAAAGAATATTTAAAATCAGAGCACAAGAGCATGCCAGAGACATTAAGAATCAAAATTTGGATAACCCCATGGCATCACATTTTCATGCAGTACACTTGGGGTCTTGTACAAGTTTAAAAGCATGTATTTTAGAACAAGTTCTGATTAGGGATGATGTTGCACTTATAAACAAACTGTTATATAAAGAAGCAGTCTGTATTTTAAAGTTTGGCACTTTGGTGCCTTATGGTTTAAACAAAGAACTTGAGTGGAAGGCTTTTCTGCATTAAGTGTTAATTATGTTTAATTGTTTTATTTAATTGATTAATGATGTGATATTTGTTATTTAAGTGTAGCTTGTGCTACTGTGGTATTAACTCTGTGAAAGGCTTGCTAGCAAACTGGTACTATTAATTAATTTTTTTTTTTTTATGCTTCTGCAGTTGGTGTTTTTCACTTTTTTGTGTTTTTTTTAATATTTTTTTTTATTTGTTGTTTAGTGATTATTGGTCTATTATTCCCTTATATGTTGATTGTTTCCCCTTTTTACAGATGACTGACTGTGTGCACATCACCCATTCTACTGCAGCCTATCTGAATCTGGCTGTTATTAAATAGGGATCCAAGTGTTGTCTGCTAGGTCATATTTGATTTTATTTTGTTATTTTAAAACCTGAGTTGTGGTGTTAATAGAACCATGTCTCTTACCATAGAGATAGCCTTAGGAGAACCTGCTCTCTTGAGATAATACATTGAGGATTGGTGGCAGCTATACTTTGGGTGACAACAGGTGGAGACATGGGGTTGAAATTTAATCCAAATTTGTCAGCTAATCTATTTCTTGAAGATGAGTATGGGTGTTGCCATCTACAACCAGCTCTGTGCATAGCTGAGTATTCCCCATAAGATTTCAGATGTAGTTACAAAATGCTTTGCAACATCATCTCCAAATACAACATGTATGAATCACCTGCAATACAGTGTTACTGTGCTATACGTCATATAACGCACCTAGCATATTAGTACACATCCATTTATACATCATATGTCTATACGTTTATCAGTGGAAATGTGTGGGTGACTGCCCTAACACCATATATGGAAACATTAGAACTGTTGTAGATGCAGTTCATGCACAACAGTTAGTGACATAAATGCTGGCAGTCCCAGACCAGAATGCTATAACATAACAATAAATTAAATATTGCGAATACACAACAACAAATAATACACAAAATTCATCAAGGTTGAAAGTGAGTTATATTTTCCTGTATATAACAATATTTTATTGTTGATGAATCCAGGTGTGTATGTAATGATATATCATGTATGATGTAATCTTGCTTATGTAATGATATTTTTTCAGTACACCCAGCCACACATGTAGCATACTGCAGCTGTCACTGTGATGGTTGAATATAGTGATGTTGATTTACTCGACTACAAGAACACATGCTATAGTAACACAACAATATACAAAGCATCCTCCTATGTCAACAGTCCTCAAGAGTCATATTAATGCAGCTATTATAGAAGGAATATCTAACTAAATGGTAGCAGTGGGCATGAATACAGTAGCTCAAATCGCATATTGGAATACACTGTTGCAGAACTTCAGTACATCCACACATTAGCACAGCACTTCAGAACGGGACATGGGCTTTGCCTCTTTGCTTTCCTGTCTCCCCCACCTCCACATGTAATTGTACTCCTCTCCCAAGGTTTTATTTTATTTTTTTTCCTTCCTTACTAGCTCAATCTTATATTCTCTCTGGCACTCTCCTCTCCTTCTATACCTTCCCATATCTGCCAAACTTTACCTGATAGCTTGTCCTTTTCTATTTTACAGTCTTCAACCAGTGAGCTCCCTCTATTCCTCCTACCCTGGAAAGGCATAAAAAAACTACTCAGGAAGGGAAATACAGATAGACAGCAACTACTTGAAAGAAAACCATCTCCAGGTATCCTGTGAAGACACCTTACCCACAACGTGCCCTATAGAACATAATTTCCTCCTTAATAAAAAAAGTTCAGTGTACGTGGCATAATAACACAATTCTTGTATCACTATTATTTTTTTTCCCTTGTTAACTATCTTACTATTACATACTGCTCCCAGGAGATAGCAGCCAACCGCAGCCCGCTCGTAGCCTTTGCTCTACCCACATTTTTCAAACTTTACTTTCCTATTTTCCCTCACTAGACTTTATAGTGGATATATTATTCCCTGCTGCCACTTCTCTTATTTACTACTAGGTGGCACTATACCCATAAATTGGTCTGTAATCTGATACTATTAATCCCTTGACTAAGAATGTAGCAAGACCCTTTTAGCTATAGATCTTTTTACAGTGTTCTTTCCTATCCTTTCCTGTCTCACCTCACATACTCCTACCCTTGTCCACTATTACCTTTTTTCTGGTTTAGATTCTTAATTCTCCTTAGCTACACTTACCTCTCTGCTGTAGTCTTTTACAGCTACAGATTGTTTTTCTCACTGTGCTTGTCCATCCTTTGGCTCTACCCGCTCCGTTCACCCTGCGGGCTCACTCCGCTCCCCTACCCTACCCCCAAATCCCAACCACCCCCAGTGGTCCTACATTTATTCCCCCTTTTGCTAATCCCTCCCACTGCACCAACCAATCCTCTTACTCCTCTCCCACACCCTTTCTTCCACTCCACCTGACTATCTTTGCCACACCCCCTACCTAACAAATATCACCTTATACTCTTCTACTTCTCTTTCATCCCCAACTAACAATGCCCTTCCCCCATGCTTCAATCCTTACCTCCTTTACATTACTCTTCCTTCTACTACCTCTTTACCATGCAATCTCTTATACTCATCTTTATTTACTCTCTTCCCCTACTCCACCTCACAACTTCCTTACATCCCACTATCACAATTTCACAGCCCCCCTAGTTCCCTCCCAGCCTATCCTCCTCCTAAAAATAAAATTGTTCACAAACTCAACTAATGACTTTAAACTCAAACTAAAACTCTACCAAACTCCTTTACCCAAATCAAAACACAACAAACTTTCTCCCTTCACCTCTTTCCTTCACTTAGCCAGCGATATCCACCCCAATCCTGGTCCCAACTCCTCTCAAACATATCTCCACAGCTCCAACAATAAATCCTCTAATAAAAACCTCAAATTCCTCACCATCAATGTCCAAAGCCTACTAAATAAAATAACCCTCTTTCATGCCTGGCTCAATCACAACCAACCAGATGAAAGCTGGCTAAAACCTCATATAAATGATTCTGAATTCCTTCCACCCAGATTTCACTCTCTCCGATCTGACCACCCAAGTAAAAGAGGTGGTGGTGTAGCTTTAGTCTACTCCAGCTACTTATCCATCACTCCATATCCAACCATATCCCTTCTTTCTCAAATGCTGAACTTTTTATTGGTCTATTAAAACTAAACATCCATAAAAGCATTTGTATCATCTCCCTCTACATTCCTCCTGGCAATAACACTAACACCCTAGAAGACATTCTCTCCTGGACCTCCTCCAACATTAAACTAGAAACCTACATCCTAGGAGACGTAAATATTGACTGGGGAAAAATCAATAACCCCAATCCCACATCAACAATTAACCTATTCACCTTTACTCAACTTACCACCTTCATTACTAGACCTAAGAAAACCTACCTCCCTGGCTCCTTACTTGACTGGATCCTAGTAACTCATCCTAACAAAACCATAACTTCAGGAGTCATTCCTGACTCTCTAGGAGACCACCTCCCTGCCTTCACCATTCGAGCTTCTCCCTCGTCCTCACACTTCCATCAATACATTCCTATTCGCAACCTTACTAACTTTAACCCCACTATTTTCACTGATTCTCTCAAGCTAACCAACTGGAACCATCTAAAAATTCTTCCTCTAGACAAAGCGATTGACTACTTTAATTCAACATTCCTAACAATCCTTAACTCTCTGGCCCCAATAAGAAATAAAAGTGTTAAAACTAAAACCTCTCGTTGGCTCACCAAAGACACAAACAACACCATGCTACAAAGAGATAAAACCTGGAAAATCTACCTCCACAATAACCAACCTGATACATTACTAAAATATAAACAGTTGAGAAACCTAGCCAAAAAACAAGTCATTAGAGACAAAAAGTCATACTACTTAAAACTACAAGAAAATCATACTAAAAATCCTAATCAATTCTGGAACTCTATTAATTCCCTCTTAAGGCCTGGAACAAAAAATAACCCCTGTCCTGACACTAGCAAATCTGACTCAGAAATTGCCACACTATTCAATACCTTATTCACCTCCTCCATAGCTGAGCTTAGTAAGACCTTTACCTACAATAACCCTCCTCCCCACCCTGACCAATCCTCCCCTCTCTCCCCTCATCACCCTAATTTTAAACCTGTCTCCACCACCCTAATAAAGAAACTCCTCTACAAACTAAAGCCTTGCTCTAATGCCCCTGATAGCATTCCATCCTCCTTCTTAAAAAGAGCCTCAGATGCAATTGATCTTCCTATCAGTATCCTGATCAATAGATCTATACTCGAATCTTACGTTCCCAAACTTTGGCGAACTGCATATATCTTCCCACTCCACAAGGGTGGCGAAAATAACAATGTCTCCAACTTCCGCCCTATAGCCATCCTCTCCCCTATCTCCAGAATTCTTGAAAAATGCATCCATCTACAGCTCTTACCATTCCTTACCAAATACCAACTACTTTCCCCCATCCAACATGGCTTCTGCCCGGGACATAGCACTAACTCTGCCCTTCTCTCCTTCTTACATACTGTTAATTCAGCCGGTGACTCTGGTCATTTAGTATCTTCCATCCTGCTGGACCTATCTAAAGCTTTTGATACTGTCTCCCATACCCACCTCCTACATCATCTCTCTAACCTTAACCTTTCCCAAGAAACCCTTTCTTGGCTCTCCAGCTATCTTTCTAATAGGTCCCAAGCAGTGAAATGGAGCCAAGCCACTTCCTCTTTCCTCCCTACTCCCACTGGAGTACCTCAAGGTTCCATGCTAGGCCCTTTGCTATTCAACATATTTATTAATGACTTCCATAAAGCCATTCCCAACTCCAAAATTGTCCAATACACTGACAATTCCACTTTGATTTGCAGCGCCACTAACCTAGCTGAGTTCCAATCTCTGACTCAAAATGCCTTTTCTACCACTGAAAACTGGATGCTCCTAAACCACCTGTCTCTTAATGCCAAAAAAAACAAGATCCTTCTATTCTCCCCTTCCAAATCTTCCCCTCTAGATGAAAACTTCCTTCATATCACCAGCCTTAACAACTCACAAATAGAGATCGTACATTCTGCCAAACTTCTCGGTGTCACTATAGACAATCAGCTAAAATTTAACTCCCATATTCAGCAGAATATCAAAAAAACACACATAAAACTTGGCCTACTTTACAGAAAAAAAAACACTTCCTCTCTCCTTCCTCTAGGCTAACTCTTGCCTCTACCTGTCTTCTTCCCTCTCTCATGTATGGCTCTCCCCTGTTCTCTAACTTATCTTCCACACTTACCTCCACACTAGAGATATGCTACAACAAAATTGCTAGATTTGCCACCAGTGCCAAATCCTCCTCTCACCATTGCAATTCCCTTCACTCCCTAAACTGGCTTGAACTCCCCAACCTTCTTGACTTTCATCAATTAACCACAGTCCACAAATTATTATTCCAACGCTCAAACTGCCCTGCACTATCCAACATACTGCAACCATATTCCCTTCCTAGACCTCTTAGATCTTCTCACCAAAACCTGCTTACCATTCATAAACCTAAGCGCCCAGCAGGCCAGCTTCTCATATCCTGTACCCTAGCAAAAAAATGGAACGCTCTGCCCTCCTTTCTACGGTCCTGCAATAACCTCAATAACTTCAAATCTCAACTTCATTCTTACTTCTTCCTAAACAGGAAATGTAACTGCACTCTTCCATCCTTGCCTCTCAAACCCTCCTTTCCCTTAACTCCTGGCTAACCTCTCCCCTTCCTTACCCCACTCTCAATTACTTATTTGTTTCTCATGACTAATTATTACTTCCAACTATTTCACTGTATACTCATTTTCTCCTAAACTTAATTGTAATTGTATTGATTGTTTACTGCTTTGGTGATTGAACCATATTGTTTGTATTTTTATGTATTTTTTTACTTTGTATTTTTTACTATGATTGAAAAACATGTATCTAATAAACTTACTGTGAAGCTTTTCTCCCCGGGCCTCCACTGAAAATGGGCTCTCCAGCCCAGTGGACCTCCCTGGTAATCAAACTGAATAAATAAATAAATAAATGTGGATGACAGCAACATTAATATGTGCAATCTTCAGAGGGTCATAAGGCATTACTAGGCTAATGGTCAAAAGCACATAAAATCCTAGCTATTATTATACCATTTAAATTAAAATCACTATATCTATGTGAGGGAAGATAGGAGTTGTATGTGCATATGTGAGTATGTTTTTTATGTTAATGCAAACTGCATTTGTCCATACATAACATATGCATCAGCCCATGACAGAATTACCAATCATATATCCAGAGGTCTACAGATGGCTTGTACAGGGTAATGTAGGGGGGTCCTACTTTATGATGTATGTATGCATCTCTGAAATGATGACATCCTCAGTATTCCACAGAAATGATGTTATGTGGACAGAGGGAACAGGGGACGTCGGATTCATGGGGCTATATAAAAATGTTCTCCTGAATGGGAGTAAAATGAAAAGAGATTCAAAACATCATACAATGACCATAATATACCACCATCCACACATACATACCAGTTGATTGAGATCAGATTGAAATACAGCACCTGTGTAGGTATACAAGCTGGATTCCATACAACATAAGTCTAGCACCGCTACAGATGTCTGACTATTACAGTGTCAGAGTTCACTTTGTTGAGGGTGATGTCATATGTGTATATGAGACAAAGATGTTGGGAGGATTGTGTGACATAGACCCGGACTCACATTGCAGTGTATAATTGCCTCTAGACTGATAGCTGAATGAACACAGACACAGGACACACACACACACACACACACACACACACACACACACACACACACACACACACACACACACACACACACACACACACACACACACACACACACACACACACTGCTAATTGACTGTTGTGAGGTTAGAACCCTACCTGTCTATTTACACAAGCTAGAAAGCACAATACTTAACAACAGCACCACTGACCAAGTCTGACATTGATATTGTCAGAGTGCACTTTATAGAAGAAGACGCAATCAGTATATGGTGAGAAAATGATAGTGGGAAGACTGTATGAAATTGCTGTGTAGTCATGTACCAGTGTAAAAGCATTTTCAAAATGATACATGAGTGAGGACAGCAGGACCTAAGCTCTTCTGACTCTGCACGCACACGCGCACACACACACACACACACACACACACACACACACACACACACACACACACACACACACAGGCACATGCGCACGCACACACAACACACACACACACACACACACACACACACACACACACACACGCACACACACGCACGCACACACACACACACACACACACACACACACACACACACACACACACACACACACACACACACACACACACACCAGGAGACCACAGTAATTAACAATCACAGATGTTTGATTTTATCTGCCACAGTGCTCTTTATAGAGGATGAAATCATTATAGTCTCACAGGTAACATAAACTGTTATGAGACTTGTGTGCAAAGGCAGGACTTGGTATATGAATGTGTGATTGCAATTTGCAAAAATATATTTAAACACATCCTGGTAAACTATTTGAAAGAAGCTGTCATGAATGCATCTTGCAGAACTTAACCATACATGTGCATGTTTCCTAGGACGTTGTTTAGATAACACACTCAGAGACATGCACACACACACATACACACACTTTGGAAACACCAATACTGCAAAGGTGTAGGTATACGCCTTCATAGTCACATGAAGTGATGCCCACATTAATATAATTTTCTGACAATACCAGTGTAATATGATCATGGATGACCAATGTCCAGTGTCAGTATAAACCCATACCAAATGTAAGAATGCAGTTATGCTCTGTATTGCTTTCTACTTGACAATGGCCCAAGTATTGTTATATTAGTTGCAAGTGCATTGCTGCAGGACACACGTGAATATCAGACAGTATGTGTTCAATCAAGCACATGTTCCTGTCCTTATCTTGTGTTTATGAATGCCTTACCATGTAATGGAAAATGAGAGCCCAGTAACCAGAGTTAAGCATGGTAAACAATGCTTTCCATAGCTCATATACAAGAAACTGATTTGAGCGGATGATGGCAAAGTGTTATCATGCGTGATTTGCACTTCATGAATTAAACTTGAACTTGTGAAGTAGTTTGAAAAATGTTATGGGAGAAATTGTTGACAGATACTGTGATACCTATGCTGTAGCCTATATTAGAAAAGTGTTGGTCAAAGTTTTATAACATTCTTAACTATTTCCATTGCCTTCCCTATTTGTGTGAGGTTATGCTGAGCAAACGGGGCTCTGTGCTTAATAAAAAAAGTCTAAGATTGAATTGGTTTGCCTTCCTTCACGCAAACAGGCTCAGTGGTGCAGCAGAGCTCTTAGCACTCTGCACAGTACTGAATGTGGAAAACACAGCTGCTTCCTTGCTTTCTCTGTGGCACAGTGGGTAAGAGCATTGAAATTATGATTAGAGCACAGGTGATGCAAGGTTCAAATTCAGATTGCTCTCTTTTTTTCACAAATGGTGTCAGGATGATATTTGCTTAAGTAAATGTGATCAGGACTGCAAATGTTACTATTAATGACTACACTAAAGTATGTGCCTTCCCCATACTTTGTCATTAATGCCTACATCAACGCAGTTGTATAACTAATAGCTGTTTTGCAGGCCTCACTGCAAATCACAAGTTAATTGTGTGTACAACTTTCTAGAAGTGATAAGGGATGTTACATCTTTTGAAATGATTTTTATCAATCGGCAGATATGTTAAATATTTGTGTATGAGGAAAAAGAATTCCAGATGACAGGCCACAATTTGCATTTAAGAACAATACTTCTCTTAAAATAAGTCTTTGTTATAAACGACAGAATGATTTTGGTTGTTTTAGATCTAAATGGGAGGGCACCTTTTGTTGTCATAGATGTAAGTCTTGTAAGTATATTCTCAGTTATACTTCTTATGTGTTGCCTAGGACTGGACAGAAGGTTGAATTCTCCTTTTATGCTGATTGCCTGAGTAAGAATTTAATCTACTTGGCTAGTTGTACTAGATGTACTCCCTACAATGTAGGTAAAAGTAACAGAACTTTTATGGAGCGGATCCTGGAAAACATAAGGGGCATTACAAACAAGACAAAATCCAGTACATTAACACAACATGTACAGACTTATGGTGAGGACCACAAATTTAAGTTTTTAGTGTTGGAATTGTTGACAGATAACAAAAGGGGTGGTAATGTGAACAGTAAGGAACTAAGATGGATTCTGACACTACAGGCACATTATATTCAAGCCTAAATGATAAATAATCACTTAGGCCAGTTTTAAAACTACGTCCACTAAAGCATTGAATAATAATAAGAGATTTGGTTGAATATGATTTATACATCTCAGAACTTTATACTTGTATGTTATGTGTTATTTATATAGGTGCAATCATTTTAAGGTAATCAACATTGTTTAATACGGTATTCCTAATTTTTTATTAATGGGGTTAATTTTATTCAATTGAAGGTTTTACATAGTTAGAGTTTTAACTGATAAACCAATAGAAACAGTTTCTCTGTGCAGGGGTTGAACCTAGGGTTACCACCCCTCTGTTTTTTTCCCAGACTATCCGGAAATCAATATGATTCTCCGGTAGTCACAGAAAACACTGTACAAACTCCGGTATTCTATTTCAAAAAGGAAATAGACTATTGGAGTTTGTAAATCGGCTGATTTGCTATGTTTTTTTTTTTTTACAGAAAAGCATAGTAAATCAGTCGAAAGGAGGCAGCAGGAAAGGAAAAAGAGGGCGTTCCTCACCTAGTGATGGCATCGTGACATCACAAAATGGGCGGAATGTGGGCAGGGAGGGGTGGGATGAGTGAGGTTACTGATGACACGAGGGGTGTGGCTTTACTCCAGTTTTAGCCACGATGAAAGGTGGCAACCCTAGTTGAACCATGCACTTTGCATCTGTGGGGCTGAAGGACTAACCATTGTGCGAAATCTCAACATGAACATTTGATCTGATTGTAGTACATTACATAGTATATTTAAATTAAGTGTTAATAGCTGTTTTGCTATTGGACTTTGAAGAAAACACTGATTATTTATTGGTTGTTAGCTAATTTCTGCCTTAGACACATATTTTTATTGCTTATTTATGAAAACATTGAATTCTATCGGTGCATGAATGAATTCTTATATTTTTATTGGTTGTTGATCTGATTCTAGAACCAATATAGCATGTAACAGATGCTGGTCGTAATTCAATAAACCCTACATGGAGCAATTCTCCATGTAGGAATAGTGGTAAAGCTCAAACATGGATCATGGCAGCCGAGCGATCCAGGAAACAAGGCTTGGGGCATGCACGAGCATTCTGACACTGTGTGGACACGGTGGTGTCTGTGTAATTAATGCAAATCACCTCATCTGCTGGTAAAAGAACATGCAAATTAGGGGATTTTGTGATCCAGGAAGCATAAAGGCACCCGTAAAGGTGCCGTGTAAGGCTGAAAAATGTACACGGTTAGTAACCATGTACTGGAGAATTAAATTTAAACAGGGGCTGTAACAGCCCAAATAAAAGGTTGTATAATGTGAAGAATGCATGCAAATGGCCAAAACTATGACCAGTGAGGTAAAAAACTAATGCAATATATTAAAAATTAAACTTTTTTTCAGACATATGGCATGTTTACATGACACGTAGCAGTACGCAAACATGCTATATTGCAATAAATAAATAAATAAATAAATAAATAAATAAAAAGTGTGAACTATGACATTTAAAGCGAATATGATTTTTCCCATTATAGTGGCCAGCATGCAGAGTCATACACAGGCAGGTTATAGTGGTTGCTAAGGAAATAGGGTCTGGTGTAGTGCAGTATCCAGGGTATACGCAATTAGGTGTATGTAAATGAGTCAAGTTTATTGAAAAGCAAAAAGGGCCACCGTGTCTATAGGTACTAACTGTGTAAGGGCTAGAACCATAGTAGTGTAGGCAGAAGAGACAGCTGACATAAAAAGGGGGTGTGTCATGGCATGTATAAGCAAACTGAAGCTTAGAGGTGCCTGTTTGTGCTCAGCTAAGCACAGCTAAGCAGGGGAGGTGTGTTTGATGCTGCTCAGCTCTGCTTAGCCCCGCTTGTTTTAGCTGGTTGAAGAAAAGCTAAGTGTGCTCATGATCAGGGGAGTGTCTAAACTGCTGTGTAATGTTTACACTAGAGCTGTGGGTTTACACGGAGTGCTGCACGGCTTAGCAGTGGAAGAAATAAATAACAAAATTAAAAGGAAAATCCAATCAAGTATTAATGACTGATAAGCCATTCTTCACTGACACTGGCCCATTCCAACCACTCAGTAATATAGCTGGCAGAGGGAATGTATGATAGCCAATCACACAGGCTGCATTAGCAGCACACCACTATAAAGTATGCATACAGCCTTCAATCTGAGTTTTCCCACATACTCTGCACCACTGGAGTACACATTTGTGAATTTTAACTGACAAAATGATAGGGGCTGCTGCTGCTTTGCTATACCTGTACATGCTACAGGCTGAGGTCAGTGATGATGATGATGCTGACAATAGGCCCAGACTGAGGAGGAGAAGAGTGTTCAGGCCCAGAGTAACATTACAGGGGCTACATGAGCTAGAGATAGTAGAGTGCTACAAGGTGGACAGAGACATACTACAGCAACTCACCAAGCTCTGTCACCCTCACCTGAGTCCCAGAGCAAACAGAGGGGGAACCCATCCCAGTGGAAACAAAGGTATGTGTAGCCTTAAGAATACTACCTACAGATACTTTTCAAAGACCTCCTGGGGACATTGTGGGGGTCTCACAGGCAACCGCATTCAGGGTACTCCACCAGTTCCTGGATGACATGCTAACACATGCAAGTGAGCACATATATTTTCCCAGCATCCTTGAGGAGAGGACCAGCAATGTGCATCTCTTCCATCATGCAGCACACTACCCAGAGGTACTGGGTGCCATAGGCTGCACTCATGTGCACATCAAAGCATCACCCGAGGAGGAGGGTAGTGTATGTCAACCACAAGGGGTATCACTCCATCAACTGCCAGGTTGTGTGCAATGCCCAGGGCATTATCATCAATGTGTGCGCTGGCAGCCCTGGCAGTTATCACGACTCCCACATCTGGCATGCATCACACCTGTACCAGGCATTTGCTAGGGGGGACATCCCATATGGCCATATAGTGGGAGATGCTGGCTATACACTGGAAATGTGGATGATGACACCCATCAGAAATGCACACACACCCACCTAACAATGCCATAATGAGGCACACACACAAACTAGGAAGATTGTAGAGCATGTATTTGGGGTGCTCAAGTCACGGTTCCACTGCCTTGACATATCTGGTGGAGCCCTGCTGCACTCTCCAGCCACATGTGTACACATGTTCATAGTATGTGCCATGCTACATAATATGATCCTGCAGAAACAGCTACAGCAGGAACAGTAGAGGGAAAGGACACACATCCCCCCACCATTGCCAAGGTCCCCACAGGCACAGGGGGACTCAGATGAGTAACAACCTGAGCCTGTCCCTGTAGGCAGATGTAGGCATGCCCAGTATGTCCTAGCCTTGCCAAAGAGGCAATGCATAGCACATACACTGACAACCTAGGGACCCAGGGACTGACACCTCACTCTGACTCACATACACACATTAAAAAGGATGCCACTCACACCACACTATCTGTACCTTGCCACGTATAGGCTGCGTACTGCATGCATCTGACAGAGTCAGCCCTGGAGCACTGTCCTCTCAACTGCTGCAGGCACAAGGTAAGTCACTCTTCTTAACAACAAATGAATGGGGTAATAGACTGTGCTAGCATATCTATGTTATTGCTGCATGTATGCAAGAGAATGGAGTGGGCTACTGGGATAGCAGCAGACAACTGACAGCTATGTGGGACAACAGGAAATATCTGCCAGATATGGAGTAGTCCCCAAGGTGGCAAAACTCACTGCAGTATATCTGAAGGACTAAGAAACTGTGGGATCATAGGACAGATGCATGAATGTCAATGTTGGAGTCCCATACATACCACTCAACCTCTTACAGCAACACATCTGTTTAAAAGCCATAAAGAAATGCATGGCAAAGGCCCAAAAATAGAACAGTTATGAAATATTGCTCTGACAAACTGAGAAGTGATATTATAACAGGTCTTGCAGTAGCATAAATTTTCTGAAGGATAAGAAGTCTGAAACTTAAATGTCTGTCATCAGTTTCTAACTTCGGTCTTTAATGATTTGCCAGTATTTTCCCAGACCACCACAATGTTATGAAAAATGGACCCAAATTAAGAGCCATACATCTGGACAATCTGCAAAAATGTGTACAGTTGAGAAGTATGCTCCCCTACTCCAACACAACTGTGTTCCAATAGAACTGCAGTAACATTTATGTTTGTAAAGTAATAGCATCAGACGACACATGTCCAAGGTTGTCCCAATAAACTTGCTAAATTGTCCCATTTCCACAATATGCAAGGATCAGTGTGCTATGTATGTGTATGGTTAATAGTGTCAGGAAGTAGACCAAACTTTCTGGTGGGTGTTGTGGCTTACTGGTCTAAGTACAGTACTATAGTTGAATTTATTTTTAATAATGGGAGATCAGAATAGTGGTCCAACTAATGCCAGTACTTTTTCTGTACCAAACACTTACAATCCTCCTCTACACCCAGCACTACAAATGTTCGAACAGATTTGTGAGCTTGATGTGAGGCAAATTTCTTATATCAGTCGGAAGAAGGAAGTTAGATTTAACACCACAAAAGAGGAAAAGGATTATTTAGACTACATCAAGTCACAGAATATTCGGGTATGTAAGCCAGACAAGGGGAGTGGTCTTGCAGTTTTTGATAATAGTGATTATGAGAGACGTATGAAGTCACTCCTTGACTCCCCAGCTTACCAGCCTAGTTCACGATCGGAGGTTAATAAAGCTTATCAGCTTATCAATAACTGCATCAATGATTTATTCATTGAGGGTAGGATTGAACAGAATATATATAATTATTTAACAATGTCCTACCCATGGTACCCCTACTTGTTCGGCACCCCTAAGTTACATAAGTGCTTGGAAGAACCACCTATGCGCCCACTTGTGGATGGACGTGATTCTCCCATGTATCCTATAGCTAAATTCATTGATAATTTGTTAAAAAAGTACTTGAAATCAGAGACGTAGGTGTGCAGGGATTCTTGGTCATTCTTGGAAGAGCTGGACAAAGTTGAGTATAAGGATGAGTACAACTTCTTAACAATAGATGTTAAGGATCTTTATACTTGTATTCCCCATATTGTATGAATCAAATGGATTTCTTTGATGTTGAAGAGGAAAGGGGCCTCTAATAGTGAAATTAGTCTGGTCACGGAATTACTTGACCTGGTTCTGACCAAAAACTTCTTTATGTTTGGACAGGAATTTTACTTACAAAGGACTGGGGTTGCTATGGGTTCAACGTGTGGGGGCAGCTTTGCCAACCTCGTCATGGCATACTGAAGGTTGATATATCAAGTAACATCGTTCATTACACCCGTTTCCTGGATGATATTTTTATCTTGTTCAGAGGTCTTTTCCAGGCAAGTATAGAACTAGTTGAGTATCTTAACCAAACTACTGACTTTCTTCAATTTACTTCAGTTTTCAACATAGAAGTAATAGCATAGTTAGATGTTTGGTTGGTGAAAAATAGAACTCAGGGTTGCTTCAAGGCTAGCATTCATAGCAAGGCTACTTACTCTAATGATTTTCTATACTTTTCTAGCTGTCACTCTTCCCACCAGAAATGCTATGTTGTGAAGGGCCAATTGGTAAGAGCTGCACGTATTAACACACAACAGAGAGATTTCTTGGTTGAGTGCCAGTTCCTTAAATCCATGTTTTTGGGTTGTGGCTATCCTGAGTATCTATTAGACAGCCTTATAGAAGAAGTTAGCCTTAAGACACTTGACGGGGTTTATACCCCTATTTTAAATGCCAAGTCCCATGGTTTGAATACATCTTCTATTTTGAATTCCCCACCTCGGGATGGTACCCTAAACCAATTTAATGATATTAGTTCAACCATTAACAATAGTGACCCATGTCTGAATTTTATTACAACCTTCAGCTGTGATAGTTATTTGTTGATTGATATTTTAAAAAAGAATTGGGATTTATTCAGAGTTACCCCACTGCTGTTAGAGAAAATAGGTAATGCTCCCAATATAACCTTCAGGAAAGGGAAGAACCTCAAAAATTATTGGAAACACATGATCGTGACACTCCAAGAGTTACAGGAATGTTTAAATGTGAATCCTGTAGTATTTGTAGGCATATAGATGTCACCAATTCATTTACAATAGATCAAGTTCTGTATAAGGTTAATTCTAGATTCAGTTGCCAGTCCAAAAATGTGGTGTATCTAGCTAGATGTAAATTTTGTCCAGAATATTATATTGGGAAAATGGAGCATAGGCTCCGTGATAGAGTGTATGAACACCAATATGCAGTTTCCAAAGAGAAACTGGAAAACACATTGGCAAAACATGTTTATTTATGTCATGGGCATGGATTCACATATATGGCAATTGATCAAGTACCTCAACCCTTAAGGGTTGGACCACCATCCCCCCTTTATTTAGAAGAACTTGAACTTGGATGGCAGATAAAATTGAATGCCTACAAATTTCCAGGGCTTAATAACATGTGTTCCATTAGTTGTATATTGAAATGTAAAAATTTAAGTAGATGATGGAAAGTGCCATTCTTGCCACATAGTTATTTTAAATAGTCATCTCAATATTCTGCCCTATTTCAGGGTGTTTTGAATGTTTTAAAATGTTTTAAAACGTGATTTTTTTTTAAAAAACAAGTGAAGTTGTACAAATATGTACATTAATATGCACACCTTTATTTTATGTTAAGCATGGTGTTCTTTTGGTAATTATTTGGTTTGAGCATACAAATGTTTTTTTCTTATGATTTCAACTGAACATCCATATTATGTATACATCTTTGTGTTTTTTAATTGCCATTGACCATTAGGCAACTCAATATAGTATCACTTTTTTATTATAAATTTCAAATTAGTGGTTTATATATATATATATATATATATATATATATATATATATATATATATATATATATATATACATACATATTCAATTACATCAGTGTAATTATTCCATTACTGGTTTTGGAAGTTACAACGTTGCTGTTTTTGATGCTTAGTATTTGTGTATAGCTTTAAGCTACAATATTGCTTTAAAGGTGTGGTTTATAACATCACTTCCACTTTGGTTTTAAATATGATGTGTGCAACTAATTTTTCACTTCTGAAGAAGTTTGCTTTGGTGCAAATGAAAAGCACTTAAAGTCCTGGTATTAAACAAAAGACCTGTTCCTGAGCTGTGCTTGTTTTGTTATTTTATAAGTTTCTTGTGCTTTTGGAATTTTTACAGTACTATAGTTAACAGGGTTCATGGTTTGAGACTGGCCATGCCAACTCTTTTGCATATCAGCTACACGTATGGTAGGAGTTGTACAGACTGTCTAGACATCAATATTTGTTACTGCAGGAAAGGTGAACAATGGTGGGAGAGGGAGATACACATATGGACAGCACACAGCTCTGAGTAACCTAGATGGGTGACTAGTACAACATCAGGTTGTGACAAGTCAGTCTAGCACCAAGATATATAGGCTGACACATTACTGTGTCAGTACTGACAAGTCAGTGGTCACGATCCATACCCCTGGAGTGACGGCATCACAGAATATCCACACGTATTCTTCATATATCTGTTCTACTTATCATAACATTGCATTTGCCTGGCAAACTATTTGCAAACCAATAAAGGTTGATGTGACAACATCAATGACAGACAGATGAGATGCAGATGTCATACCCATAGGAAAATGCAAGCTAATACAAAACTGTTCTACCACCTGTCTACATTTGGAAGACCAGCCCTCTCAAGATGTCTGGGCCTGTGTCCAACTGTTATATATGGTCCTGTGCAGATGTCTGTCTCTAAGAGTATGAGAGGTATGGCCAACATGTAGCCTAATAATAACAGTGCCACACAAACCGTCTGATGACCACAGAAGATGTATGGGGCACAATGATGGACAACCTACTAAACAGGTACAATCAGAGGTGTGAAGTCCATAACACTATGTGTGATGTTATGACTTCTATGCCAGTCACACCATAACTACAAATACATAATAGCAGCAACTGTGGTCAAAGCCTGCGACTGGACTACAGAAGGACAAAAAGACAAATATAAGGGGAAGGGGAGCCACTGGTCAGACAAACATAGAATGTGCACACTAGAACAATTCCTGCAGTAACATAGGTTCCCTGCAGTGTATGGAGTCAGTAAAAAATGTCTCTCAGCAGTTCTTCACATTAATCTATACAGATCTGCCACTGACATACCAAGAAATAATTACAGTGTTATGTAGAATATAACACACATATTATGGAAAACTCTGCTCAGTCCAATGCACTCTGTACCCACCCAAGGGTATGACTCAGTGAATAAGAATCACACACAGCCAGGAGATCCCTCAGCCAGTATATCACTGAGGTGTTGGACTGTTTACATAGGTTCATCAGCCAATCTGCTGTAACACACAAAATCCTGGACCGGAGTTCAGGTACCTCTGGAATGGAGTCCCACTGTTAGTATTGAAGGTCATGCTGGGCATGCTCCTACAATTAGAGAATTACAGCCCATGTCTAAACCCATAACTGTCTATAGAACTGTGTTGTCTATATATGCATTTGCATACAGACAGCTATGTACAGCTTAACTTCCTGTCCCCTCCCCATCATACAGGATTACACTCATCTATCTATATGTGACACATATAAAATATATCTGGATCTGTTCAGTGTGATATATATATATATATATATATATATATATATATATATATATATATATACATACATAACATATGCAAATATATCACTTATAGACAGGCAGAGACAGGCAAGAGAGAGAGAGAGAGAGAGAGAGACAGAGAGAGAGAGAGAGAGGGATAGAGAGAGAGAGAGAGAGAGACAGACAGACAGACAGACACCCTGAAAGGCATAGAGTGATGTACTGTTGCAGCCATTTGCACACCAATTGTAATCAGTGGCACGTGGAACTACTCAGGTGAGCTCTATTGTGTAATAATAGTGAGGTAGGGGTTGTAATGTAATCACCTGCTTTGTGTGAGTGTGTGTGTGTGTGTGTGTGTGTGTGTGTGTGTGTGTGTGTGTGTGTGTGTGTGTGTGTGTTTCTGTATCTATTACATTTACAGCAGAATACACACACCCAACAGGCCTATTTTTGTGTAATTGTCACCCATTCTATGGCCCTGGTACTAGTGTCCTCAACAACAATAGGCTACTTGTCAGCAGTTAGTGATGTCATCTACCCCAACAGCAGTGGCAGACACTCTTCACATGATTAAGCCTTGTGGCACACGCGATAACTATGTAGCACTATAGTGTAGGCAGTCAGACAGGTAGTGGTTCTAATCCCAACAATAGCAATGTAGTGTGTGTGTATGTGTTTAAGGATATCCCCTTGCGTCTGTCTGTATTTCCCACCTATGAGTGTGCAATACCAATGTGTTTTAAGGCCTGTTTCCCTCTAGTAACCCACTGTTGCACTACTTTACTGTGTCTGTAGATGTTATTCAGCTTACAAGCACTGTTGAACACTCTTCAGCAGTATAAGTTCAATAGTGCATGCACTAAGTACATAGCATTTGTAGTACATGCAACTAGATAGGTAAGGCTTCTAATCTCAGCACTGGTGACTGTCTGTGTGTTTGTAGGTAATGCCATTTTGATGCCTGTTCCACCCGCTAACTCACCCATTGGCCTACTTTACAAGGCCTGCTGATGTCATTCACCTTAGAAGAACAGTTGGATAGTCTTCAGCCATATAAGCTCCATGGTGCATGTGAAAATATGTAGCACTATAGTACATACAAGTAGATAAGTAGGGGTTCTATTCACAGCACTGACAACTGTGTGTGTGTTTGTAGGTAATACCATTTTAAGGCCTGTTCCAATCAATGAATCCCCCATTGCCCTTCTTTACAAGGCCTGCAGATGTCATTCACGTTTGAAGCACCATTAGACAGTTTGCAGAGATATGAGCTCTGTGGTGCATGTGATAAGTACGTAGCAGTATAGTACATACAAGTAGGGAGAATGTTTGTGTGTGTGTGTGTGTGTGTGTGTGTGTGTGTGTGTGTGTGTGTGTGTGTGTGTGTGTGTGTGTGTGCGCATGTGTGCGTGTGTGTGTGTGTGTGTGTGTGTGTGTGTGTGTGTACCTGCATTGGCCTACTTTAAAAGGCCTACTGTCATTTGCCTTAGATGCACCATTGAATAATCTGCAGGTATATAAGCTCTGTGATGCATAGTATAGATGACTAGATAGGCAGGGGCTCTAATCTCAATACTGCCAACTGTGGTACTGTATATGTGTGTGTGTGTGTGTGTGTGTGTGTGTGTGTGTGTGTGTGTGTGTGTGTGTGTGTGAAGCATATCTCCTGTGTGTGTGTGTGTGTGTGTGTGTGTGTGTGTGTGTGTGTGTGTGTGTGTGTGTGTGTGTGTGTGTGTGTGTGTGTGTTTGGGTGTGTGTGTGTTGGTTATACCATTTTGAGTCCTGTTCCACCCCGTTGAGCCCCATTGCTTTACTTTATAGGGCCTGTTCATGTCATTCACCTTAGATTCATTGTTGGACACTTTCAAAGCATATAAGCTCTGTGGCGCATGTGATAAGTAGGTAGCACTATAATACATACAACTAGGTTGGTAGGGCTTTGAATCTCAATACAGCAAACCACACGCATGTGCGTGCATCTCTGTGTGTGTGTGTGTGTGTGTGTGTGTGTGTGTGTGTGTGTGTGTGTGTGTGTGTGTGTGTGTGTGTGTGTGTGTGTGTGTGAAGCACATCCCCTGTGGCTGTCGTGTGTTGGCTATACCATTTTGAGGCCTGTTGACCCCCTCCCCATGCCATTAATTTAAAGGGCCCATTGATATCATCCACCTTAGATGCACCATTTGAAACTCTCCAGGCCATACCAGGCATCTGTACAGATTTATGCAGAATGTCCTGATGTTTGCCACATATATGTAGTCCGTGTCTCATAACAATGGGGTTTTCTGTGAAAACATTGGCAAGGCAGTGAGAGTTTAAGTCAGACATTATGACAGACATTTCTGCTTTAGACATCATACCCTTCTGAATAGTCATGCTGACACAAAACCTGTTACCCTATCAGTTGTCTAAGTTTGTAAGGGCAATATGTGAGAGATGTCCCTATTCTTTGAGTTTATCCCACCATTCCTGAAGGCTTTGTCCAGATTAATTTATGTAAGAGGTTCTGAGGTATGCCCTTGGCATATAATCAATGTGGTGCATGTGATATGTATGTAGCACTATAGTACATGCAAATAGGTAAGGGTTGTAATCTGAATTCTGGCAATTGTGTGAGTGCATGTGTGTCTGTATGCATATCCCCTGTAGCTGTCTTGCCTGTGTGTGTGATGGTTATAACATTTTGCCTGCCTTTTCCACCCTGTTAACACCCCCATTGCTACCCTAGTTGGGCCCCTACAGATGTCACCCACCTTAGAAGCACAGTTACACATTTTCTAACATAATAGCAGTGTGGCATGTGCAATACTTATGTCGGTCTGAAAGTGCACATAACTAGATAGATAGGTGTTGCAATCTCAAATGTGGCAACTCTGTGTGCATGTATGTTTCAGTGCATGTCACCATGCAGCAGGATGTGTGTGTTTGAGATGACTCTACCATTTTAAGGGCTTGTTAACCCCCAGTGGAAATCTTTACAGAACATGCAAATGTCATCCACCTGAATAGTAGTGACAGACACTGCAAAACTATATAAGCTGCATGGCACTTGCGTTATGTATATAACACTATCATATGTAAAACTAAGCAGGTAGGGTTTCTACTCTCAACAAGGGGAGCTCATGAGTGTATATGTGTGTGTGTGTGTGTGTGTGTGTGTGTGTGTGTGTGTGTGTGTGTGTGGGTGTGTGTGTATATATATATATATATATATATATATATATATATATATATATATATATATATATATATATATATATATATCCCCTTGCAGTAGTTTGACTGTGTTAGAGCCACCTGTTAGTGATACCTCTCATCCCCTCAGAGAAAGCCATCTCGATAAAGCCATACAGAAAAGTGGGACAAAGGCCAAATATTAGGCTCAGTGTTTACATCTTGCTGTGACAAACATATAAAGTAGATAGCATAACAGGTTCTGCATTTGCATGCATGTTCTGAAGGGTATGATGTCTGATATGTACATATCTGTCAGTCTTCTGTAATGTTAGTCTTTCATGATTTGCCACAAATTTTCCAGAAAACAACAATGTTATGGCAAACAGAACAAAAATAGGTGGCAAACATCAGAATAGTCTGCAGAAATACTGTTTTACAGATGAGAGGTATGACACCATCTGTCCCACCCTGCCGGATGCAGTACATGTTTGGCCAGGTGTGACCTGTGACAACGACTCAAACAATACAGAGTGTAGGACAACAAACACTTCCTAAAGTTGTGTGCTACTTGCATAAAACAGTTATGTCATATCACAAGCACCTGAATGTTATGAGAAATAGCATAAGCTAAGGTAATGTGACACAAAGAAGCTGTCATATTAGCAAGCCAAGGGAAGTCCTGTCTGTTGCACTTGTCGTGGGTATGGTATGTCCTGTCAACTGTCATGATACTGCAAGATGTGTCCCACAGTCCACATTGGATAAGTGGGCAACCCACTCTGCATTGCCTATGTGTGTGCAACATGTAGACATGTGGAAGCCCTGTGAGTAGCTGCTGCCACCAATGACCCACATGTATATAAGCATGAATGCCAACTCCCTACACCCACATATGTAGGTACTGCCTCAGGCTTTGTCGACTGTAAGTAGTGTGCTGTCTGTCACTGACCCACAAACTACAATTAACACACTGCAATAGGGTCAAACAGTGGGTTTGGAATGGTGGCAAGGTCCTAGCCTCAATCTGAATGCAGACAACAGTACCATCATACCATATAGCAAGGACATGGCCCCACTATTTCCCACATCAGCAGCAACCCCATAAACACACACACTGCAATGACAGACCTAGGTACTCAGGATTATAACACTGTCGCATTCAGGCAGCAAGTAATGGCAGTGGTCAGAAAAGGCTTGTACATGGTTCACCACATAGGCAAAGGGAATGGATCCAGACAAAAGTGGACATTACCTCTGTATAGTCCTCAATCAGTACAACAATACATTATCAGCATGGCCAGTCTGGTATGTACCTATACAGACATCTGCAGTACCTGGAAAGGCTATGTTAACACCCATGTCCTCCAACACCTGTTCCATGCAGACAGCCTGGAATCAGTACTGCCCCACTCAGTATCAGCCAGGTTGTCCACAGGTGGGCGGTGGCATGGCTAGATGGCAAAGTTGTGCTCAGCCCTTCAACAGCTGCCCCACATATATGTGAGTATAACTCTTTGTGCATTACTGGCATGACAGGCCTGAAATGCATATGAGATAGCAAAAAAAAAAAAAATGCTGGAGAGAAAGGTTTGTCTCCCAGAGGCTGCCCTTTCTCAGGAATGCACTCACCAAACATGTCAAACACAGTACCATGTATACCATCATAAACTGCATCAAGGTTGAGTGGATGGGGGAAAAAAATCTGTCATTTTTAATTTCTCCAAGCCTTTTGGGTTTCTAATACCATGATGGAAATGGACCCCATTCCTAAGTCAAAGTACTATTAAAGTTCATGAAATTATTATTGTTTCACTCTTTGATGTCAGCCAAAAGTGATCTTCACGGCAGCTGCAATGTGCCCAGTAATGACTCCTTCTGCAATTCATATAGTGTTCATGAATTGGTAACATATCTAAATACGATTGTAAATTCTTTTTTATAAGACCCCATTGCTCCTACTACTATTAGAACTGTATAGGTATCTTTCTTCCACATGGCTCTCATTTCTGCCTGCAGAGCCAGGTATTTTATGACTTTGTGTCTCTCTGTATGCAAGACACTGTAGTCACTGGGTGTGGTGATTTCAATGATCAATGCTACTTTTGTCTTCTTTTCTTGGACCACTATATCCAGTTTTCTAGCATCTATCTTTTAAATTGTTGGTATTGGGTGATCCCATGTGATATAAACTTCATCATTTTCTATGATTCATTGTGGCTAATGTTTCCAGTATTTTTCAGCCACTTTGATACCATAATGTTTGCACAGTCTCCTGTGTAACAGTCTTGCCACATTATTATGCCTTTCAGTATACATTCCCTCTGCCATTAGTACGTCGCAACCAGCAACAAGGTGTGTGACTGTTTCCAAATCAGTTTTACAAAACCTATATTTGTCTGTTTCTCCCACATGTTCAATGGACTTAGTAAACCAGCGTGTACATAGCCCACTATCTTGGGCTGCCAATATTAACCTTTCATTTCTTGATGTGAATTCACCTCTCCTTAACTATTCCTGTGTTTATTTGTGATCAATATGAGGCTCTTCCAAAAGTTTTCTATACTTGCTACTATATTTAATTTTTTTTCCATATTTCTTGCCTTCTCATCTGGTTCGTAACCTTATATTCTTTCTTTTGTTTTTTAGCACATTCAGTTGCTGCCTGGTTTTTATCTTCTTCTGGTTTGATTTCCATTCCTGCTTGACGTCAATATGCTTCTGCTAAATTAAGCAGAGACATCATCTTAGATTTATTCCCCTCATGTTTCAAAACCGTCACTACATTTGGATCTTGTGAGGTCAGTAGATATGTGTAGAGTCCTATGATTGCAGATCTATACATGTAATCAATTTCAAGGAGGCCATCCCTCCTTTGGAATGGGGAATATATAATCTTGGTATACACTGATTTTTATAAATTATTTGGTGAGCATGAAGCATCCTTCTTGTTTTAATTATCCAATCTATCCAACACTTTTTGTATCCCGTGGGTTCAATCTGTATCCAGCAATGCCAGGGAGAACAGGTGCTGATTGATGATTCTGTTGGGGAAAAAGTAATGGCTAGGCTTATAAGGGATCCAGGGCCAGTAGCCTAGTAGCCTCCTCTGTATGTATGAACCTGTGATCATACGGAACACCCAGGTGACATGTATAAAGGTTAGCTTGCTGTGTCAAGGGGTATGCATGAAAAGTTATGCTGTCTGTCCCCATTGTCCCTCACATAATGCTGCACGTATACGCACCTAGTTAAACATGCACATATACAGTCATACCTTGGTGATGAAAAGGTCTCTGTGTTTCCACTCTGTCATACTCAGCTTTGGTAATGGCAGCAGCTCCAAATGACTTACATACACAGACACCTGGAACAGAAACAGATTAAGGTCTGTGAGACAACAGTCAGTCAGCAGTACTAACAGCAATAAAGTATCATGGCACAAAGGTACATACACTTTGATGTGTACCCATGACAGTTACCAGCAGACAGCACCTTACAGGGCATAACAGTACTACACTGCAAACTGCCACTACCTGTACTATATTCACCCTGTGCATCAGACACATATTAGCATGGCCTTGCATTGATGGTATGGATAACAGGGATGTGGAACATATACTATCACATGCACAGGGTGTGGTGTGGGGTTGCCAAAGGCCTAGACTGTGCCCTACCATTGACATCATGATGTGTGTCTGGAGGGGTGCTGTTTAGCTGGGCCATGGAGAGGAGCTGCGTGTATCTGGTGGTGACCTGCATGTGACAGTGATACGTGAGTGTGTGCATGCACACAGTCAAGCCATGTGTTAGCCCTGCATGAGGGTATGTTGGACAGCTGTGGACCATACATGGCAGGAGGTATAGTTCACCATCAACGGCCATGAACATGGGGACTGGTTCTGCCAGAAGTGTCACTGGCATCACCTTACCCAAGGACAGATGCCGTACTACTTCCTAATGATGACTGCATTCTGCTGGGTTTGTGTCCCTCATGGGACCAACCAGAACCATGTGCCCATGGTCTGCCACGTTGTATTGTGGACAGCACCCTCCCTTCGGTAGTGCTGGTGGTACTGCCATTATGGGAATATGAGTGTGCATGGCCACGTGGGCTCTCAGCTGATATTGTTACTGACCTACGTCCACATGTCTGACACCCTACTCCCACCACATGTTTAAGCACAGACATTGCACGATTAAAGACTAACAATATCTCACCCCACCATCTATCCACGTCATCAGCATAATGATGTAAGGAATCATGCATACCAGGAAGTGTTGGTTTCATGACCCTGAGCATCGATCTGGTGTACTGTTCACCTGTGCCTCCATGATGGACCGAAACATGCGTTGAGTCATACGGGCTGTGACACCTCTGACAGGGGCTAGATGAGCAGCAGTCCTCCTTTGAGCATCCCTGTCAATCTGCCTGTGTGGGACCTTGTCAGGTCTCTGGCTATGGCTTGTGTCTACAGTCACAGATGCCATAGTTGCCCCACTACCCTGTTAAATGCCATCACCCTCTGACTGTCCAATATCTGTAGCTGCTGGGGACTGGGTATGTGTGGGCATACTGAGTGTGTGTGGGGATATTGGGGGTGGAAGTGGGATGTCAACCAATGGTGCAGATTAAGCCCCCGACAACCCCTCCTGTGCCTCACAATGGACACCATAATCATCAGAGTCCGATGAGACATTGACATCAGGTTGTGATGGGAGACAACTCAACCCTCATGTTCATCTGTGGGGGGAAGATAACATAAGTAAATTAATTCCTGCACTATAATGTTTGCTGATCTACACACACACACACACACACACACACACACACACACACACACACACACACACACACACACACACACACACACACGGGTCCACTTTTTAATTTTGAAAATCCACAATCCTGACATTCAATATATCAAACGCAGAACCTCAAGATTTTGGAATCTTGAAATTAAAAAAAAAAAGACATAAAAAACATGTCTTTGCAGGGTGGCAAGCCCCCCTGCGCCCCCACACCCTCTGCAACTTAAATATACTAACTCCAAGATTGCACTACAGTGAAGAAAAAGTGTTTTCCTATTCCGCACTGTATAGCAATCTCCATTACCATTCTCTTCACTGTAGACCAATCTAGGAGTTTGTATATTTGTTTCAGGGGGTGTGGGGGTTGCAGGGAACAAAAACATATTTTTTGAGGTCTTCTTTTTTTTTTTTTTAATTTTGAGATTCCACAATCTCGGGGTTCTGAGTTTGCTATATTGAACACTGGAATTGTGGACTTTTGAAATTAAGAAGTGGACACACATACACACACACACACACACACACACACACACACACACACACACACACACACACACATGTGATGTACCACAAAGGCATTATACAGACCACACCTTTTGACTGATGCCATGCACAACACACAATCAGACCACAACAGACACACCCTGGACAGGCCCTCAACAACATTCAGTGCAGCTACATCCAATTAATGTAGCTACTATTATACACCTGTGAGATACGCGAGAAGTAGGAGTATGTGATGGACCTTCACCTAACACACAGTGCACCCGTGTACACAATACTAATGTACCCCTGTATAGCACAGTGGCTACACCTATAAAAAACTATGTGCCAATATGTTACAGCTCCTACAAATATGTTCCTGTGACTACCAGTGTGATGCACTGCAGTGAACCCCAATACAAGTGAACATGCGCCTATTGCAGTATGGCTAAGCATAACAGTTGTGTGCATGGCAAACTGGCAGCCCTTAACATGCCTATGGTATAGGTGAGCCACAACATGACAGTTACACACTCACTAGCTACAGGTTGATGTTCCCCAGCCATACCAGAGATACCTATGGAGTTGTGGAGCAGAGGTATTGTCAGCACACAGACATGTGGCATTGGTACAGGATAATATGTTCATTTATGAACATGTACACTACAAGCTGTGAAACTACCCAAATTGCTGACATTCACAAAATGTGTGCACATGTGTGCATAACAAAACCCCACCCACAAATGCAGATTGATCTGATATATGCATACAGGTATGCAGAGACTGCCACTATGGATGCTACAGTATTACCGTGATGACCACTGGGGCCTTACCTGGATGCTTCTTGGCTGTGGAATCTGTGACACCCACCTCCACAGCATATATACTGATGGTTTCCCAGGAGGTGGTGGCTGAACTGAGGTTTGCTAGGAACTCCTCTGTGGCTGAAAGTGGTGCATGAGAAGCAGGCCCTACACCTGTCCCAGCACAGGCCCTGGCCACAGCTGCAGCCGTGCATGCTGTATGAGATCAGAGGCATGGTGTCAGACCTGTTTGTAGCTCCTGTCCCAGTGGTCCACATTATTGACTGTTGCTACCAGTTCTGCTCACAGGCCAGGGTGTTGTTGCAAGTTTTGTTAGCTCCTTCCCAACAGTACCCGGTGATGGAGTCTCAGGGCATTGATGATTGCAGCAGTCTCAGCTCTGAGAAAGGGGGATTGTGTCTTCTGTACATTCCAGCTGAAAGACATGAACAAATGAATGCATCACAGGACTGTATACATTACTCACAATTATGTTTAGACCATGCACATCCACTTTTGCCAGCACTATCCACTGATAACCCTCACGTCATATCCATGACATCTATTAGCATAGTAGGTATGTGGGTATCAGCAATATACTGGCATTACAGCATGAATTAGCCCCCTGATCCTGATGCTTCTTGATACTTGCTGCATGTGCTTTGAGGTGTTTCACTGCATGTAGCTGTTGCACCTATTACTGCTTGGTCATAGGCTGTCTAGATGACCTGCTGTGGTGTCATCCTCCTACTGTATTAGTAATCACCTGGTCTGTAGTCCCACCCCTCAGGTTTCCCTGGCCTTCCTCCCTAAGATTCTGGAGTATATGGCTGGATAATGTCTTACAGTTTCCCCAGCTAGTGTGGTTGATATTGGTGACCTGGCAGCATGTAACACCTGCCCCATGTACACAGATAAACAGGCATCTACAAACACCACCAAGGAACACACTGTGTGAGAGTTGCAATAACTGCAGGAACCTGCAGTCCATGCTCTCTGCCTGTCAATGCTGCTTATCTGTCTCCAAACAGGTTGTCCACATAATCAGTACACCTCACACACCTACATAACACACACAGATATCTGTAGTGGTCCTCAACATCCACATCCACAAACAAAGGGGATCTCTGAGGCAAAGGCACACATGAATACCACAGCTGTAAACTTCACATAACACACATGGCCACACACCTGTATTCCACAGCCAGACATGCGTCAGTTCATGTCAAACATGTTACACATACGGGACACTGTCATCTTCCCTACTGCACATATGTCTGCAACAGCACAGGAAGCACCTGCAGCTGCTCACTTGTGGTGCTCAGGGACACCAGATATACCACTGCTGTTGATATAGCATACCGGATGCCTGACAGAGTTGATGTAGGCTGCACTCCCTGTTTTCCTCATGAGTACATCAGGATATCCACAGTACATCACCCATCTCCTATATGTGGGGAACAGGTCACCACTGTCATGTGATAGTCATGATATACATCTGCCATGGGTGCCTATCACATCACAGGATGCATCCTACATGACCTCAAGCATAACATTGCAACACCGTAAGGAACCATATTCAAAGGAGGACTGACAACTGCCTTTGTCCCATCCATTTGATGGACGACCACTGTCACCTCTTTAGACTAAGGTGGCACATCCCCCACTCAGTCACATGACAGACACAGCAGCCTAACTAGGCTGTTCTAAATGGCCATAGCACAGTTTATAGTGAACCCATTAACAGGGACATTGTCTGCCTGCCAACACTCCATTACGCACACATAAGCTTTGTCCAGGAAGGGTTCATGTGTATTGCACTCGGTTGACCTCTATGACACAGTCACCAAAGCCATCGAGGGGGGGGCAGTGAAAACTACCTACCTTGACCTGGACACACTCTGTGACAGTATATCACATGTGCCATTACAGATATAACACTCCCAAATATGCATCACGCCATATGTTACCATATGCATAGCACACCAGTGTGCTGACATGAGCCACCTATTCCAAATAGGGACATCCACCTCAAGCGCTTTTCCCAAAAATGGGTGTGTAACCCGTTGTTCTGTATTTGGGCTTCTGTTATCTCAGGTGCAAGTAACAGCCATTATCCTATGTCTGACCATGTCTGCAGATGACTGCATGCTGTGTGCCATTACCAGATTTCCTAGTGATGTGGACATCTGCTGAGGAGAGTCTCACACAGATACATGACTGTTGTCAGTCACATGGCCTCAGGCCACATACCAGGACATGCAGAGTGAACTCCTAATGGGAGATTGATGTCCCCGCGTATTATCACACTACTAACAACATCCTAGGCATGCAATCATTTGTGAGGGTGCTGTGGACACAGGTCATTAGCAACATGACATTTCAAAAAAATGTTGCTTTCATTTAAAGGTAAATCTTCTACATGGTCAATGTCATACATAAAGGTATGTCATCACAGGACATGGGGTATTAACATCCCCATACTCTCCCCAATGAGGACCATTAATGTGCATAATTCCCTGTTCATCGTTCACATCACACAGCACATGAAGCAGCTGGAGACATCACAGAGGTTCCTCACCAGGGAATACCAGAGCATCAAACATCTACCGGTGGCATGCAAGGCAATCACAGACTCCATATTGCTGGGACTGGTATACAAGTGCAAATCATGCTCCACTGTGTTGACATGCACACACATGCCCTCAACCTGGTGTGTAACCTGAACTAGGCTTGTTGGCAGTTCAGATGTGTGTCCCACACAAGCACCCTGTGGTGTAATGTGCACCCTGTCCACATCAGGCAGGGTAGCTAATTACACCTTTGCAGGTGTAACCTGGATAACTGGAAAGTTAACAGTGCATACACCCATGGGATACCACCTGTATCCCTGTTGGATGAGCACATCAGGTGCTGACTTGCATACACATGGGCTAACATGTGGCCTAGGCATATGGCTGCTCAGGGCCCTTAGCCTAGTATCCTCATATGGTACCAGAAATACCAGATATGATCTGAGTGCTGTGACAGACTGTGCTATGTGTCCACACACATCACTGCCATCAGCTGTTGGGTGTCCCCTATGGGCAACATTACAGTACCATATCATCCAGCCTACATCTGACAAATAGGTGAGGGTAATACAAGTGCATGTGGACATTCCAGCAATATCTGAGGTACACAGTTACTGAGAGCAATGCATATTAGGTGTAGGGTTACCTCCTCATAGGTGTCTGATATCTGCAGTACCCAGATGTTTGCAGAATGTGTACAAGTGCCTGATAGATGTAGATCCCCCTGCCAGAGAAATGTGTATTTCTGGACACCAGTTGGCCAATATGCGATGGTGGTCCCCAGAGTGTGGGGAATGTGTCTGACATGCCAGACCCCTGGGGACATAGTAATGGTACATGAATATTTTGTGCTGCATCCATTCCCTTACATTCTATGCTCAATATGTACGCACTGCTGCTGAGCCAGAGCCAGCATCCCCCCACTACGAGTACCTATAACATGCTGTCAAACTGCAAGGGATCACCAGGTATGCTAGCCATAGGTGTCAGGCAATGAGATACAGGTGTGGCATACACAGTGACCTACCCAGAGTACATTAGAAAAGGTCAGGGAGACCTGGACAGTCTTTGAAATAATCCTGTACGACATTCGCAGACTGAGAGGAGCACAATGACAGTACATGATGTGATATGCCAGCTGTATCCACCAGTACTTACTGCCAGTGGGACACCCCTGCACTGGCCCAGTAATCAAGGAGCCTCAATCCTCACCACTAGCACCAGTGAGGGATGTACACAATGGGAGGATGACAAGTACACACACAATAAAATACAATTTTCCTTAAGAGTACACAGAGAGCACAGTCAGTCTGGGGGTGGTTACTCCCTCTCTCCCCAGATCCCCATTAAGACTCCCCACTGGCACAGCTAAAGGGTTAAGATCTCATCAGAGAGGTCAAGCCAAAACCTCCAGCACCCTCTCTGTCCATCCAGTGCTTTGTGTCCCTGCCCAAGTAGCTGACACACACACTTTGAGATTTGATTTATAAATCAAACACACACACACACTCCTGGGGAAGGCTGGAACAGGTTTACTAGCTATGTCCCCTTCTTATCAGCTACTCTAAGGCCATTACCAAAGGGTGACCGATCCTACTGTGTGATGTTACAATTATCCAAATGGTAAGTGTGACCAAGACCAAGGCTATTGGAGTGGCCTATACAATGTCACCAAATACATATGCAAGTATGCTAAGAGGTTAAATATCTCTAATCAAACCAGCCACAACTAAAAGGTTGAAATATATTTAATAATAAATAATAAAAGAACAAGACAATACTCAATCAATACAATAACTACAGAGTTCAGAATCACAGGAAATATTTTGAAACAACTTTGCAGGATAGACTCAATTAAATACGGAAAACATCTAAACTAACCTTTACTATATGCCTATCTATATCTAAACAAAATTGCTTTTCCATGGTTACTTACTATTAGCAAAGCAAATGCAGATGAGAGGATGCTGTCAGATTCAAAGACAAGTACCAATGCAAAGACTTTCTTTGAGAGAATTCTTAAATTAATAATCAACACTACTGCTGGGTTAGCTCGGATTACATCACTCTTTGTCATCTGCCTTCAGTTCCCAGGCTAACAGAAATTAACATATTTTTTAACATCTCTGTGTGAGAAGTACATATCTCTCAGATGTTTGTCTAGAACTGGAAGTCATAACACAATTAAACACTTTTACATTTTCAACCTAATAATTATGTCTGTTTCAAGACAATAGGAAAACCTCTAGCTCTAGACACTTGTGTCTGCTTATTGCACTGTAACTGAGATAACACATTTGCAAAACAAGTTCAAATAATTTTCTTTTTTTTTTTGAAGTTTTACAAGTTAACTCTATATGTTCCAGCTTCTACTATTAATACATTCATTTGCACTGGTAATAGTTTATATACTTTGCTGTTCTTTTCCAGTAGGGTACACTGTGATTACATTCTTGAACCTCAGTATGTAGCATACCGTTCAACACACATCTGCACCAGTACTTTAATATCCACATAACATAACTCTTACATTTGTAAGACAAGCATGTGAATCATATTAATATTCACAAATGACATACGGTTATTTACAAAATTCCAGCTAGCTGGGCTGGCAGTATCACAGTCAATATTGTACAACAGACAATCAAGTATCAGTCATATGTGAGCTGGCCATTGCTGGGGTGAGTCAGGGGCCAACATTTTGATCTATGTCACTGCAGACAGAGCCATCAGGGATGGCTGTAGATGCTGGACAGCAGACTAACAGAAACATGTTAGTCCAGGAAGTGTTGTTGAGACCTACTGTTTAAATTCCTATTCCCCATGACTGCATCCCCCATTTGCATTCCATTACATGCTTAATTCTATGGCATACCTGGCATAGTGCTGTACTCCTTTGTGACAATAAATCCACTTGTAGTAGTGTAGAGAATCACAGTTTGTCTTCACAAAGAAAGTGTCAGACCTGTTTACCATAGGCAGCAGATTACCTTTTGTAGGTAATGCTCACGAACAGGTGATTGCTTGTACACCAATCTGTGACTCCCACTTGCTAACTTCATCCAGAGCAGCTGGGTTGCCTTTCCATTAGCCAATGGCATGGCAACACAATTATATAATTAAGGCCTTCATGTGGGCCTTGACCCTTTTCCTTGCCTGTGAGGGGGACATTATTGAGGTGTGGAAGCTACAGCATCACAGAGTGTAGGTGGAAGTACTGTCCACTGTTTAGATTGATGTGTTATGTCCAGTTTTGAATGCTATGTCTGGCCATTGTTAACAGACTTTCAGATTCTGCAGCAGTGTACTGTTTAAATGTGTTTTGGGGTGAATAAGGAGTCAGGCAGATGTGAATGTTATACATCCTTTTTATCTGAATGTCCATGCTGATACAGTTGATGCTGGTCTATCAGCTGTGTATGTTTGTAGGAGGAGATGGTAACACATGTCCCTTTCACCTGAACAACCCCCAACCCTTTATGTATGGCTGTTGTGTGAATGCCCTGTCCTAGGTGTTTGAGAGGTATGTTAAGTCTGTAGCAAGTAGCAGGACATACTGCTGCATGGGTAGCAGGCTGCAACTGCTACATTCTGTCTAAGAGTCAGACTAGGGATTGTGAAGACACTGGAAAACAGCAAGCTGTTACTGTCACTAAGGTTGCGGTGTCAGCTATTGTTTCACAGCATGGCCTGGTTGAGTGTACCCACAGCAGTTCAGATGAGGCATGTGCCTGTGGTGCATATGTTACATAATAATGGCATTCAGATACTGGTAGGCAACATTTACTACACATATTCATAATTGTAAAATGTGTCCCACCCTGCAGGCCTTTAATGTGCTACTATGGTTGGCAGTGACTATGGTAGGAGCAACCAGTTTTGCTGGGCATTGCAGGACTCAGTTATTCCTATGTTGTATTGACACGTATGTAGTTGTCATGTCACAGACCGGGCTGTGGGCCAGGACTGTGGGTGTACAGATGTGATGCATGCTAGAAATGTAACAGATAGAGCTATTGAGTCATTATTATGGCATGTGTATTTGTAAGACATACGTGCATGCATACAGTGTGTAACACAGGATTAGCATGGACAGTTGTGTTCAGATGGGCATGATGTGTGACACTGAACTGTCTTTCATGATTTTGTAACCCCAATCTGCACTGCTTTGCCAGTATGTCAGCACACAGAATAGGTTTTATGACAATCCTGCCATAAGTAGGGGGTACAACTGTGGCTATCCAGCAACAGTTTGTGCAGTTGTCAGCTCTACCTGATATTGTAGGCCACTCGTACATCCAGCAGCATTTATTTGTCTGTGTACTGGTTCTGTGTCTGCATCAGAGGCCTAAGTGCACAGTGATTTGACCCAGTATATAATGTAGTAGTGTGTGATTGGCAATCATGATATGTTTGTAAAAATAGCAGCTAAACTCTAGCGTTCAGTTGGCCTACTGGTATGTTGCTCTGACTGTAGTTTGACAGTGCTGGGTTCAATAATTGGCAGCAGTGTCTTTTTTTCCATAATGTTACATGACTGTACTGCATGATGTATTTACCAAAGTGTCATTGACTCCCCATATCTGATTTCCCCTAGTGGTGTGTCACTCTGACTGTAGTTCAGAAATTTCTGTGTTTGATGCTTGGCAGTGGTGTCTTTTTCCTTAAAGCTGTGTCACTGTAGTGCATGGTATATTTGCAAAAGCATCAGTAAGTTGCCATAGCTGAAATAGTAAAGTGGTGTGTTGTGCTGACTGCAGTACAGGAGGTTCTAGGTTCAATTCTTGGCATCAGTGTCTTTTTTCACTAATGTTACATGACTGTACTGCATGATATATTTATACAAAAGCACTAATTCATTACAGTTGATTTGGCTTACTGTTGCATTGCTCTGACTGTAGTATAGCAGGTTCAGGGTTTAAGACTTGCCAGGGCTGTTTGTGTTGCTGGGCAGAGCAGTGTCTGAATAAGATAGGGTAATTAAAGCAGTTTTAAGTGGGTTTATGTGATGCAACACAGTGGTTATTACTGCTTAAACCTGCACAATTTCCAAAAAGAAAAAAGAGGTGATAGGAAAGTGATGAAATGGGGGCAAGCAGATGGAAAAACAATATGAAAGGCAGGTAGGGATTTGCAGGACAGGTGTAGGAAAGGGCAATAGCTATCCATTTCTTCTACAGCAACAGCTGTGCATTTTTTGGACAATTTGGAATTTGGAGCCTGACATCCCACAGGGAGGGGTGTGGGCAACATATATTGTTTGATTAATTGTTGGGATGACTGATTGATGCTAGTGTCTGTGTGGGCGAAATGGAGAGCTATGTATGGGATGATTTTTTTTTTTTGCGGGACAGGTGAGAAAGTGGAATGTTGGGGAAGGGCTGTAGGTGCATTTGAGGAGGTAAGTTGGGTAGGAGAAGTTGCATTTGCAGACAGACAAGACAGCAGACAGGGGTGGTGTATGACACATGAGGATGGTAAATACTTTGGACTGGGAGGGTGGTTGAGAATCAGAGCACCATGTGCCCCCAGATGGAAACAGTGGGATTGAGGTCTCCACCCATGGGTAGTCACCACTGACCCTTCAGGGTCCTGAAGATGGCTATGCTGGGGGCCTGGGCACTGGGGCCAGCCTGTCTCTCAAGGTGCACCAGTCTGCCCTTCATCTTGCACAGTTGGTCATCCAAATTGTGCTGGAGAATCCTGTGCACTGACCCTAGAAACTGGTTACAGGTGATTGGATCCTCTCCATGCCCACGAGGAGAACAAGCCCCATCCCCTGAGGCGGTTCCACCTGAGGGTGGTGCAGGACCAGCAGAGGAGGCAGTTCCAGATTGGGTCCCAGATGTGCTGGGACCTGGTGCTGTGGCCAGATGAGGCAGGACAGGCAGGTCCAATGGGATTGGCCTACCCAAATGTGCTATGGTGTTGCATTTGGTGAACATTAGTTAAAACAGCATGCATGGGTGTTCCATTTAACCGGGAACAATAGAATTGCATATCATACAGAACACAGACATAAATGGAATAACAGTTATTATTGTAACAGCATGCCAGCAACAGTTATGGCAAAAGGCCAACAATGGTAGAATTTTAACAAGGTATGTTAGTATGCAACCATTGAAATATATATAACCAATAATACAACACAAGCCCAACAGTAGGTTTTGATAACAATATATGTGGAAATGAAACCATACAAATAGTATAACAATAATATTTTGAGATGCAGATAAGGGGTAGGGGGAGAGAAAATCCTTCCATTAACAACTGTATAGGTTACATTTTTTCACAACAGTATTGCTTAATACTCTACAGGTCTGCCCTTACTTTACATCTACATGTGCCCTAAAGCTTCTGCAACACATACATACCTCTCAAGCTGTCAACATGAAATCATATAAGCCAAACTATAAGAACTATAGGTACTTAACTACAGGGGACTTGTACATGTCAGAGTAACATATATGACTAACAAGGTGTAGCCTGCCCTGATATTGTGTGAGTGTGCTACTGGCATACGTCAAATGGAGTTTTATCTGTGTCCAAGGTTAATGGCAATGGTGATCACTAGACATAACAGCATGACACTTGAGAGACATGCATCGGGTACCAGGCATACAGCCGTACTGACAATAGAACATTTCATTTCTCTAATTCAGTTGGAATACTAATGTACTGCCTGACATTTTAATTCATGGAGTCATAGCAACTTGCTGAGGACTGCTGTTTACACAATAGTATATCTGGACCTAGTTTGTTAGTATACCATCATACAGCTACTACAAACATTACTTTATCGCCCTGTGGAGAAAATATCTGTTAAAACTACTTGACAGTTTGTACAAATAGTCAAGACTAGTTGTCTGTTACTATAAAGACATCTTAGCACTGGTCCCTGAATTGAAACAATGGTCTGTGTGTGCAAACTAAAACAACATATCTATTTTTTATCACACTGCACTACTGGGCCTCTGCTGTGTGGGGCTTGACTGAATTGTTCCTAAAGCTCACTTGGTTACAAAGTCTGACCTGGTAATATAGGTATAGTATCACAGAAGACTGCAGTGACAGTTGAACTTACATGCTTGGCATTCATGCATGACAGAGATAGCAGGAGAAGTGTGTATTAATAGTTGGAATGCATGTGTACACATTTAAGCCCTAGTGGATGGGAATATGTGTGATCTGTACAGACCATATCAAGGTGCTGGGTTGCATACCTGACCCATATACATTTGCACATGATATATTTGCAGTCTCCATGCAATTATAGTCTCATACTTGCCTGCATCACCATACCTACATTCAGGAATATGTATAGTTGAAATGCAAAGGTTAACACAAGACACTCCTGAGGGAAATACACTATAGTACATTACACATTACTATTCAAGGTTCAGTTCTTAGTGCAGAACATATATCAAATTGCATTATATTTTGTTGTACAGCTCCACATCTACACTTCAGCATAACAGTTCTTCATCAGCCAAACTTCAGTCACTTCATGGTGTCACAGCTAGATTTGCTATGTAGCACCTGTATAATTATATTTCTTCAACAACAGACCAAAAAAAAAACACAACACTTGGAAGAGAGAAGTTTATTTGTGGTGACATCACATAGTGGTTTATTAAAATCAGAAGTCTGACTACATTTGTACTGTATATCCTACAGATGAAGAAAGACTGCCAGTTATTATCTTCACAGTTTCAAGTCACATTGTACTTTATTACAAGATCCTTAGTATTACCATACCATATACCTGTGTCATTCCTGCACACTATTTCTACAGTTTTAGCTTGCTTTCATCAATAGTAGCGTGTTTGCTGCCTTCATCTGTATTGCACAGTACCTGGCATTACTCACCTTTATCACTGTGGGTCTAAGAACACTTTATTGCAGTACACTCAGAACACACTATACCTACTGGCAGCAAACAATGTACTCTTTCTTATTTATTGTCCTGTGTATTGCAAGATAGATCTGTACTCACAACCCTGTTGGCGCATCCTTGCTAGGCACCCGGCATGGGACTCTAGATTGTGAGCTCTCTCCTCTGCAGCTGTGGGGGGAAAACACACCATTATGCTTACCTGTCTATCAGATATTCATACTGCAATTTCATAAGTCACCAGTTGCTATACTTACAAACTTCTGGGGCATTACCATCCCGAGCATCTTGGGTCCATTGTGCCAAGAGCTCCCCCTTCCTTCGCTTCAGATCATCATAGTGGTGACGCATCTGTGCAGGGGATTCCAGTGGCATTGGTGAGTTCACATTCCAGATTGTCCTAGGACTCAGACTTGTATTCAGAGCCCTGGTACTGGCCGTGCAGCAATCTGGCATAATTGTATTTCACTAGGAGTCCAACCAGGACCCAAGCGTGCTCCCTCTTCAGCTCTAGCCATAGCTCCTGCAGTGATCAAACTCCAACCAGTTCTGGCTGTATTCCTGCCTGTTCAGTTTAAATAAGGCTGTTTTCCCACCCTTTGCTGCCATTGGCCATTTTTGAAAATGCTTAGCTCTGCTTAGCATCATTCAAACCTGCTTAGCTGTGCTGAGAACTGCTTAAACAAGGGATTTCTTAGCAGTACCCAAACCAGCTAAGCGGAGCTTTGCATTGCAAGTACTGCCAAAACAGGTCCTCTTTAAGCATTGCTTGGCTTAGCTTAGCACTGCTTAGCAGAGTTTAGCTGCGGGTAAACTAGATATTTTTACAAATAAAAAAAAAAAAACAATACTGAAAGTCATTCATTATCAGGGATACTTTTATTATTATGTATGATTTTTACTTTATATCCACTAACCTTAAGTATTTTAATTAAGTTATCTTGGAATATGACTGTAATGTATTGCACACTTATGAATAACTAGAGCTTTGCTTCACAGGACTACACTGAAAATGGGCTTGCGGATCAGTTGGACTAAGCCAGATAACAAATATCACTAAATACATCATTAAAAAATTTATAATGTATGAAATATTGCTATCAGATATAAAGGCTTAGTGGCCTGTCCCTGTATTCGAATGGTGCACCTTCTTCTTCTTTCCGCTTTTTACTGGTTAGGGGTCGCCACAGCGGATCACCTGTTCACTCATGATTTGCAGTGGAGTTTTACGGTGTTGAGTTGCCAGCCCAGTGCCCAACCTTTCACAGAAGGCACAAACACACACACACACACACACACACACACACACACACACACACACACACACACACACACACACACACGCACACACGCACACACGCACACACATACTCACACCTAGGGCCAATTTAGAGTGTCCAATCCACCTACAGCATGTCTTTGGGATGTGGGAGGAAATCGGAGCACCCGGAGGAAACCCACGCAACCACAGGGAGGACATGCAGACTCCACACAGAAGGCACCCCAGCCAAGGATTGAACCAAAGAACCTCTTGCTGTGAGAAGGCAATGCTAACTGCTGCACCACTACAGCTGCATTTGAACGATGCAACTACTGCATACAAAGTCGGGACTCTAACCATTCCGTTAACACAGCTGTGAAGATTTAAGCTATGTTTAAACTTGACTGAAAACACAAAAAAAATAAAAAAAATAAAATAAAAAATATAGACAGGTGTACGGCACTCAGACATTACATGGGGTGTGTTACGGACACTGTGACATACCCCCTGTGTAACATCAAGGAAATATTTATAACTAAAGTGTCTGAGGGCACTTTCTTTCATGTTTTAATGCCATACAGCACTTTGACAGTACACGGGATGTGTTACACATCTGTGAGCACTGTAACACACCCCCTAGCACTGATTTAGTAATTGTGTACACAAAGCACAGGTCAAATGTAGTTTAATTCTATTAAAAGTTTTAATCATAGCTCAACAAAAAGAAAATGATTAAATAGAAAAACGCATACTTTATTAACAGAAATAAAGCTTTCTGGAAATGACCCTTCCTCAGTATTCAAATACAGTACTAAAATCCACCATTTTTATATAAAATAACACATGACACAGCCAACCAATGACATTATAAAAACAATTAACAATAAAAACATATATATGCAAAAAAAATTCCTATATACTTTTTATAAAATCACATAGATATTCATCATGAATATGTAAAACATCATTTATATTGTTTTTGTCTGGCTATTAATACAGGTTTAATAGTTACCATGTTATTAAGTCCAGGTGCTCTGTCTGCTTCAAGCCTAGTATTCCATTTATACTCAGACATTTCTAATTTATTATTTATTCTCCCTGTCTTAAACTTTTATATACTACCTCTAGGACTTTAAATTTAAAGTTGTGAGACACCCCTTTATCAATTTTGTGTTTAGCTAGGGCATTAGACATAGCACCTCTCCTTATCTCGGATTTGTGCTCAATTATACAATCTTTAAGTCATCTTGAGCATTTTCCCATGTAAAATCCATCGCATTGTACACATGTTGCTAAGTACACAACTGTTGTCGTATTACATGTGGCTTGATTTTTTATCTCATACACTATTTTATTTTCTGGATGCTTAAAAGACTGCTTTTTACAGATGTCTACGCAACAACTACAGTTAAAGCAAGGGGTTGCACCAAAATTGTGCATCACTGGACTCAATAAATTCACTTCAAAATCTTTATAACAGAATTGCTTTTTAAGGTTATTTCTATTTCTGTAGGCAAATCGAGGTACATTACCCAGTATCGCAGATAGCTCAGGTAAGGATGTTAATATTCGCCAGTTCTTTTGAATTATTGCCTCCACATATTTTGTCATACAGTTGTAAGTTGTGACATCTCAAAGCGGAGGCAGAATTAATCACCTCATCTTCATTTAAAATACACTCACCAAAGTGTGGAGGTGTTAAAGGATTTCTGTTCCTTAGTATGTTGTTTCTTACTTTTAGAACATATTCATTATCATAACCTCTACTTTCAAACTCTTTGCACATCTGTTCCTCACACCTTACCAAATCGGTGTTCAATCTACTAACCCTTAGTAGTTGGCTCTTAACAATTCCTCCAGACACGTCGTATACCTGTTCACTTGTACATCCTCTCTATGAACACAAGTTTTCAATGCACCAGATTTCTTATACAATTCAACAACTAAATACGAAATTTTACTGTGAGAAAAGTCCATAGTAAATTTCAGAAAACTCGTAGTATTTTTAGAAATTGTACAAATCTTATTAGCTGTTGCTCATCACTCTTCCACAACAAAAAGCAATCATCTACAAAACGCTGGTAAAAAAGGATATTTCCTTTAAATAGATTCTCATCACTCATAACATGTTCTTTTTCCCATTGACTCAATACAATGTTGGGGTATGTATTATCCAGGGAGTACCCATGGCTATACCAGCTATTTGTAGATAAGGCTGTCCATTAAAAAGAAAGACATTTTTTTATCTAAGACAATTTTTATTATGCTACAAAGGGTCTCTATTTCTCTCCCCATCATATTTGTATTACTGCACAAAAACTCAGGGATGGCATTTATTCCATATTCATTTAGTATTACAGTAAATAAGGAGCCTATATCGAAAGTCACCAATATAAATTCACATGCTGTATTATCCTTATACCATGCATATAACTTTTTTTAAATCTCCAGTATCTTTTATATAACTTGGACATATTGGCAAGTACTTACTCAGTATTTTTTGAACATATATTGATAAAGGCTCAGTTTCCCATCCTCTTCCCGAGACAATAGGTCTCATAGGTGGTTTATTTAAAGATTTATGCAACTTAGGTATTTCACAGATTACTGGAACAAATGGACTTGATACTGAAAATTAATTAAAGAGCTCAAGTGTAATATCCCTTTGCGTTTGCATCTCATAAACAAACATATTTACCTCTGTAATAATCCTCCTCACATCACTAAAATAAATTTCTTTAAAAGTGACTCATTCATTAATTCAGTAGATACAACTTTATCAAATATAACTGTCGCTCCCCCTTGTCGGCTTGTTTGATTACTATATTCTTATTTTTGCACAGTTCCTTAGAGGCTAAAGACTCAGCATAAGACATATTAAAACATTTCACTTTTTGTTTTCCATTTAAAACATTGCTATGCAATTGTCTTAATTCATCTTCACAGACCGCATTAAAAGCATTCAATATCGGACAGTACTCTTTTTCTTAAAGATAAAAAATTGTTCATTATCCACCTCTTTAAATAACATTTTTAAACATACATTTCTAACAAAAACCTTGACGTCAGTTAAAGCTTCAGCAATCATGTCCCTACCACTAGGAATAAATTGTAGTCCTTTGTTCAATAAACTTTCTACTGCAGGTGTAAGCTCAAGGCTTGATAAATTTAAAACAGAGCTGTTTGGCTTATCAGTCACTTGCAACCCTGCTTGTTCTGGGGTAGCGGGCTGTTGTTTTTTCTCTTGCCTGATATTGAATTTGTCTGTTGTTGGGAGTGCCCTCTCGATTGTGGGTGGTTGTTGACTTCCACCTTCTCTGGCAGTTTTGCTACTATCGGCTGAGTCAATTTAAAAATAAACCTCTGCATTCTTACTTTTGGTCGTTGTAGACAATATTTCAGTGGCTCCATTCTCCACTGCTACGTTTGACAGATTCGAGGAAGAGCCAGCCCTGCTCACCTGATTGTTATTAGCTTGCTGACCAACCTCCTTTACTGCATTATCTTCTGTATTACGATTGGGCTGTTGCATTGTCTGTAAACGCCCATCTCTGTTGTAGAAGGTGTTATTGGTTAAAGGTTTTTTGCCATTTTCAAATTGTCCGATTTCCAAAAAAGTATCTAATTCATCCATCCTATTCATTTTTTTTTTGTATTCTTTAGGATGAGATTTATTAGCTATAAAAGATTTTGGCCATGAGAAGATGTGCTCCATTCTGAAATCATTAATGTCTCTTTGCAACTTACGCTGTTTAGTAGCCTGTAGTTTATTGTCCAAGATGTTCATTCTATTTAACATCAGCTGATATAAACTAGCGACACTCATAAAATTGGCAGATCCAGTTAATTCATTCTCCATATGTATAATTTCATCTGAGAGTTCTTTCTCTATATTTATTAAATGTTCATTCATCAAAACCATATAGTGTCTGCTCAATTTTAAATTTAACTGTTGCCATGCTTTCAGGAGCTCAGGATATGTGTTTGCATAAGCTGGCATTTTTAAAATACGCAGCCCTCTAGGAAAAATATTAAACTCCAAATAAGCTAAAAAACCATTGGAGTTTCTTAAATGTTTGTACTTTCCTTCCAAGCTGAATTATAAGATTGCTGAGATTACCACCGGTCTGGGGAGCGGCTCCCAAATTCACCTCACTGATAATCAGCACCTGAGACAACAATGGATTACATGAAAGCATTAGCAAATCTCATACAGAGGTCTTTCCAGTTGAGTCCATATCATTTTTATTATTTGTTAGCTGTATATTCTGTGTCGGCTGTGTCATTTTCAACCCAAATGGGTTTAGGAGATGACCACAGTAGATCCAAACAATGACTTTACACAAAGCACAGGTCAACTGTAGTTTAATTCTAGTAAACATTTTAACCATAGCTCAACAAAAAGAAAATGATTAAATGGAAAAACACTCACTTTATTAACAGAAATAAAGCTTTTGGGAAATGACCCTTCCTCAGTACTCAAATAGAGTACTAAAATCCACCATTTTTATATAAAATAACACATGACACAGGCAGCCAATGAGATTATAAAAACAATTAACAATAAAAACATATATATGCAAAAAACATTCCTATATACCTTTTATAAAATCACATAGATATTCATCATGAATATGTAAAACATCATTTATATTGTTTTTGTCTGGCTATTAATACAAGTTTAATAGTTACCATGGTATTAAGTCCAGGTGCTCTGTCTGCTTCAAGCCTAGTAATCCATTTATACTCAGACATTTCTAATTTATTATTATTTAATATTATATTTTATTTAATAATAAATTTGAAATGTCTGAGTATAAATGGAATAAAATTTCATCAGGCAAGTGATTTATGTCAACCTTCCACACAGGAAGCTGCATTTTATTACATTCAGCAGTCTAAAGAACTGAAAGAGTAACTGTTTCAATGTAGTGCCTTTACTCTCGGTATCTTTGTATTCCTCTAGTGAAATGAGTATAAGCAGTATTGCATGGAGATAATAGACTAGTATGGCCAATGGCAAAAACTCACTAGGTTTTTCTTCCATGGACCATTTACCACTGCTCGGCATTTTTGCATGACCCAAACGTAGAGGACAAAAAAATTAACATTTTTTTTAATGGGCCATTTCTGGCCATGTGTGTGGTATGTGATTCTATTTTTGACCAGATTAAAGGTGTGAAAATGGGGTTGATTGTAAAATGGTGAAATGGTGGGACAAAAAGAGGAAGGAACAAAGGAGAGGCAATAAAGGAATTTGCAGGAGGGAATTAGGAAAGAACGATAAATAGCCACTTCTTCAACACTGTAATGTAAACATGTATACAAAATTGGATACATTTGGACTGTCACCACAACACAGATGGGAGACAACAATACAATAATGTTGTATAGCCAATTGAACCAAATCCGGTGGGTCAAAAAGACACGTATATATTTTTTTTGTGGGACAGGTGCCCATGTTTTTGGATTTCCAGAAGAGAGGAATGTTGGTGAAAGGATATATGAATGTCAGGGCCTAGTAGGTAGGGTAGTTGAGGAAACAGGTGCTGAAAAACAGGACAAACAAGACAGACATAGGGATGGAGATGGACACAAAAGGTTGGGGGACACCATGACTGGAGATAGGTAGGGGACATCAGAAGCACATGACGGTTAAGTGTGGGAACAGAGAGAAGCTAGTCTTCACCCTCAGAACTGTCATCACTGTCCCCTTCCTCAGTTCCTTCTGAGACTGCTTGGTATGAGCTACCTCACCAGGTGACTGATGAAGGCACCAAGACCAGTTTCTATGATATCACGCACCATCCCTGGCATCTCCTAGCAGGTGTCATAATTACCACCTCCACCAATACTCTTGGAGGGTACCAATGCACCAGTAGCCAGTGCAATGCTACCTGATGTGGATAGGCCAGGTAGTACAGGGGCTGTGGAGGCAGTACTACCAGGTTGCATCCCAGAGGTGCTGGGTGTTGGTGCTGCAGCCAACTGGAGGTTTCCAGACTGAGCTGGAGCAGTTGACCTAGCTCCCTGTGCTGAAAAGCATTTGGTTTGCTGATAGAAAGGTATGACATCAAAATGGTGTATTTCCATTAAAAAAATAGATAAGGGGTCGGGTGAGACAAAAAATAAAGGGGATGATTAGAACCATTACATGACACATTCATGCTTTATTACAAAAAATATACTTCGATTGTTATATTAGCTATACAGCTTTTCCAGTCCTACAAATGATTGTGAATTGTTAGAAGTAACCCTTGCAATATACAGATATTGCATATATGCTTTTATAGGTACTACAGAGTAACTTAACAACATGGCATTACAGCCAATAATGCTACAATTAAATTTAAAAAATGCTATTTGTTGAATGTGAATGCCTAGGTTACTTGTGGAAATTGAACCCACCTAATCTGAATACAGTATTATACTTGCCTAATTAGAAATGCCAACAGCTAAAAAAAAAGCATGCATGCTTGCTGTTATACTGAAGATCTGAATGCTGAAGTTGTTACTGATCAATTGAACACCAATATATCTAATACAATCACGTTCATTTGTGCTGCATACATACTCCTTGCCTCTCTGAGTCTTTGCATTCTCTCAGCATGTGCCTCCCTGTTCGCTGAAATTTCCTGTGCAGCTGTAAAATAAAGAAGGAGAGAAAAAAGATATGAAAGCAATATGCATACAAGTCTTGCCTATCTACACCATCCTGTATCATTTTTATTTGCTTTATCTATATACATACACAACTGTGAGATGTCAGCAGTTCTAAACTCATCCAGCCACTGGTCTAGTTGTGCCGGCTTGCAGCACTTCAAGTCAATGTAATGGTGCTTTCACTGCTTCCCAGTGTGTGGTATGCCATTTGCACTACAGACAGCCTTGGCTAGGCTGTTCTAAGCCTCAGCCTTATACTGAGACCTGGTATTGACCACCTACAGGAGTCTTCAGCTGTAGCACTTAAGAAGAAGTGCAACAAATATTTTTACTCCTCCACACCCGATCTCTCTGCCCTGAATTTGGCAACATGGTGCCCATCTCCTGCCATGTATATAAAGGTCCTCCAAAAGCAGTACCAGTTTTTGACCACCAATTTATGATATCATGTTTTATAACCAGTAAGCAAACAAGCACAACTACGCCAACCACATTTGGATGATGGTAAGTGAAGAGAAACATTGCCAAACAAAGAGGAATGGAGTTTATGAAGCAGCAATGTTAATCTCATATTTGACATTGATTCATGGCATGTGTCCTGCTATACCTGGTCACACTTTGCTCAGTGCACAACAGTGAAATGCTAAATGACTTGATTTTAAGCCATGACTTTGGATGGATCGATGGGATTTGTTCACACATATCTTGTGGGGACTTACTCACTGTTAAAGGTAATTTGTACAATGTGGGATTCAAATTTATGTAAAAAAGGGAAAGCAGACATTTCCATATAGGTGATTTTTCCTCATTGTCACACAAGAAGTGTTGAACATTCATGGACATCACAAATGTACAGTTTAAAAACTAACTGTTGTTGTAGTTCTATTAAAACTGCATGTGTGTCTATGACATTGCAAGGTCTTGGCTTAAGCATTGTCATCTGTGATGCAGGACTAGTTTATGACAATATACAGGAAAATGGATAGAATTTCATTACTTTAGTAATAGATTTGTGTTTTGTGGTACATACGTCACATGACGTTCTGTTATACCTGTATTATGGGAAGGTTTTAGATGATTGTCAGCAAACTATTGTGTCCATCACATATATGCAACTGCATTTTTTTACTTAATCATCATTGTCATGATAAACCAGTTACCCACATAATACATATAATACCTACAAAAGTATTTCTATGCTCACTCAACCTGATAAACCTGTCCCATGGCTCTCAAAAGCAACCAAACAAAAAATTCTCCTTAGAAATAACATCTTTGCCAAGTGGCATACTACTAAAAGCCCTGCAGATCAATTAAAGTTTAGACAGCTAAGAAATTATACAAAAAAAACATACTCTTGGATGAGAAACTTTTACTTTCAACTCCAATAAACCCACCAAAATAAACCACAAAAGTTCTGGTCAGGCATTAATAAACTTTTACACCCAGGTCGTTCCGTCACACCCACCCCATTAGGCTCTGATCACGATAGTCCCAAGCAAATTGCCAATACCTTTAACACTTTCTTTACAGAGACCATTTAATCTTTTGCCAATCAGCTATCCCCTGACAGCTCATCTCTGACTACCTCTATACCTAGCTCACCCCCATCATTATCATTTCACCTTCAACCTGTCCCTACATCCCTTGTCTGTACCCTTATTGAAAAACTTAAACCAACCACCCTCTCTGCTGATCTACTACCTGCAGAATATTTGCAAAAAGCTGCAAACGCCATAGCCTATCCCATTTCCATCCTGATTAATAGAACTATTACTGAAGGAACTATCCCATCAATCTAGAAATTTTCACATATTATCCCCCTGCATAAAGGTGGTAACTTTAACGAATTATCAAACTATAGACCTATAGCTATATTATCTCCTCTGGCAAAAATCATGAAGAAATGCATTCATAAACAACTGTTAAACTATGTAATAGAAACCTACTTACCAGCTAACTGCCAACATGGTTTTAGGCCATTTCATAGCACCACTTCTGCCCTCTTATCCTTCTCTGATTATATTAACAAAAATCACAATAATGACACTCTATCCTCAGCCCTCTTTATTGATCTCTCTAAAGCCTTCGATATGGTTAACCACCAGTTACTCATAAACAATCAAAAACCTGTCACTAGATGCACTGGCTATACAATGGTTCCATTCCTACTTAAACAATAGACAGCAGGCTGTATTATGGGAGAACAACTTATCTACCCACCTCTCCATTGCCCTTGGTGTCCCTCAAGGCTCCATATTAGGCCCTCTCCTATTGTCTATTTTTATAAATGACCTCCATTCTGTAATACCTCAAGCTACCTGTATCCAATACGCAGACAATTCCATGTTAATATGCTCAGCCACTTCTCCATCAGACCTACAGACCCTAACCCAAAATGTGTTTAATACAGTCGAGAAATGGCCTCTGCACTGATGCCGCATCTTGAACCCCAAAAAAACAAAACTCTTACTATTCACTCCCACCCGTAGGGCCTCCCCACTTAACTTTACTGTTATATCAAGCAATGGTACTAGCATATCTCCTGATCCTACTACAAAACTTCAAGGGGTACTAATTGATAACAACTTTAACTTTGATTCTCATATTAACAGTACTATAAAAACAGTCAACAAAAAATTAGGATCCCTCTATAGGATCAAACCCTTTCTGACTACACTAGCCAGGGCTACTATTGCCGGTACCCACTTAATCTCTACTCTTCTCTATGCCTCCCCTATATATATATATATATATATATATATATATATATATATATATATATATATATATATATATATACACTAAACCTGAAAAGCTGTCTATCTCCTACAATAATATTGTTGCAACTGGCTCTGCATAATTCAAAACTCATCATTGTTACAATCTTGAATAACTAGGATGGCTAGAGTTACCAAATCTACTACTATTTAACCAAATAACAGTTGCCTACAAGATCCTGCACCAACCTACTAATACGCCAATACTTACAAACCTTATCACCCCCTATAATAACCTTAAGACCCTACGCTCATCAAATAAACTTCTTGTACAAATAGGTAAAACTAGCAATATGGCTGGTGACTCTTTGTTCTCTAATACTGTGGGCAAAACCTGGAACTCAGTCCCAGTGACCTGACCTCCCTTTCCTCAATAACACTATTCAAAAGCAAACTGAAACTATACCTTAAATCACATTGGTTATGCCCTTGTGCTAACCCTGACTAACTACCTCACTTATCTCTGGGTACAAATCTCTATACCTATATAAACTAGATACTTTTCTGTTAACTATAAAGAGAGTGTGCTTTTATATATTAATCTAATGTTATTAGAAATATCTTTGTATAACTATCCATATATAATATGTACTATGAATCTGTAAGCAGAAATGTAAGGAAATGTAAAGAATTGCTAAAATCTGTAATGTACTTGCATCTGTAAAATGTCTCATAATATAAATAATACTGTATGTTGTGGAGCTTTTCTCCCCGGGCCTCTACTGAAAATGGACATATATCCAGCTGGACTAGCCCGGTTAACAAATGTAAAATAAAATAAAAAAATAAAATAAGATTTACATAGCTATTGGTGTGTCATATTACCTTTATAATCACAGTTTTTGAAAAATTACAGTGGAACACCCTAACTAAAAAGTAGATTGTGCTGGATTTTAACCCTGACTCCTCTCTGTTCTCATCATGAGCTCATTGTATTAACATCTGCACATCTGGTATCACAGGGAAAGCTAGGCAGCAGGTGTATTTTCCATACTTAGTACTGCCCAGGGTGCTGATGGACTTGCCTCACTGTTGAGCCTGTTTACATCAAGAAAGGCAAACCTAATTAAATTTTGCATGTTTTTCCTTAAGTAGTGAACCATGTTTGCACATAGGTAGGCAAACGCAAATGGGAATAGTGTAAAGAATCATTATGATCAATGCACAGTAAAAAATAACTACTGTGGGACTTCAATCCTTAGCCTTTGGTATCATTTTAAAATGATTTGTGAAGTAGACATAAGACACTTACTAAACACTCCCACTGGCAATATGTATAGCAGGAATTTAACACAAATGGACTTTCAGGATATAAAAGGTTTAAAGATGTCTGGTGTTAGAGTTATGCATCCTGACAAAGGGGGAGGGCTAGTTCTTATGGAGCAGGCAGACTACATAAGAAGATTGAAAAGGATACTTGGACAATGAGGCATATGTAAGTGTTTCTTTAAATGAGATGACTGGAGCATACCAAAGGCTAAGGATTGCTATTAATGACTTGTTTTTGGAAGGATATATTGATTTAGACACACTTAATTATTTGAATATGTCAGCATCTATTACACCTATGTTATTCCGGATCCCAAAGATACATAAAAACATTACTGATCCCCCTTTTAGACCTATACATGGGAGAAATTCCAACACGGTCAGACGATTTCCCCCATTTCAGCAGCAATCATCCCTTTTATCAGAAAAAAAACAGTTGTAAAGGGCCAGCTTATTAGGGCATATTTGACAAGGAGTGTGAAAACTTAAAAGAGATGTTTACAAGGAGAGGTTGTCCGCCTCCCTCCTTAACGACATCATAGCAGAAGTGGGAAGAAAAAGGCAAGTAGGTTACTTCCAACCTATTTTAAACAAGGCCACTAATGGGGATGACAATCAACTAACCTTAGTCAACTCTCCTACTGAAGTAAGGGTGAATTTAGATTTCTTCACCAGTTTTACCACTGTTTTCTCTAGTGATGCTATTAAGTTGAGAGAAATGTTCAATAAAAATTAGAAGATTATTAACAATGATGTTGATTTGGGAAACAAACTGGGTATATGGCCCAGGATTACTTTTAAAAGAGGTTGTAACCTCAAGACATTACTAGACAGGGAGATTAGCCCTTATGTTCCAAACAGGGGCATGAAAAAATGGAGAAGATGTTCGTCTTGTAAACATATAGGAACACGCACAACCCTTATGGTTGGGAACATAAAATATGTCCTAGTGGGGAAATTTGATTGTAACACTTAGGGAGTTATATACCTAGCAAAATGTTAACAATGCTTGCCTTTCTATATAGGAATGATGGAAAGGCAATTTAAGCAAAGAGTACATGAACATCAATACAGCATTAGAAGCAGGATAAAACTAATGCTTTGGCAAAACACATTTCACAATTCAGTAATCATTGCTTCCTTTACACTATTATTGAAAAAGTACATCTTAACCCCAGGGGGGGACCATGGTCACTTAGATTAGAGGAGAGAGAGTTGCTTTGGCAACTCAAATTTAATGCATTTTCCTATCCTGGGTTAAATGACTCTTGTTCTTTAAAATGTATTTTGAAGTTAAAAACGCTTACTAGGTAAATAATGGCTATATGTTGGCTGTATATATTTTATATATACATACATGCACATTATGTACATTTATGCTTTTAAACATTGCTTTTGTAAGTTTGCAAGCATTGTATTTTATTTCTGTAATATTTGCATTAGTTAACATGGGAGGGAATGTGATGTCATTAATTAGCTACTATTTTATAATTTAAATGATGAAACAACCTGGTTTTACTTGTCTGAAGAAGTTCCTTCACTGTAGGTGGACAAACACGCTTACAAGAATAAATTCCTTTTTTAGAACCAGTGTTCTTTATTTTGGAATTTGGAAGTGTGTGTCATACTTGTTTATTTATAACGTTTATGGGTTTATCTTGTGCCAGGAGGTGCCTGCCTGGTCTATCTGAGTTGGGAAATACACAAGAGTACTCATAGCATAGTCATTTTATTGGCCAGAAGACTCATTATTTAGTTTTCTGCTTTTTGTCTGGGCTGCAATAAATGTTGCTTTTTTATATGAATTAGCAGTGCCAGGTACAGTAGAAAACACATAGAAAGCTAATTTTCTATGTAGAATGGTCCAAAAACTGTAAGTTGTAAAGCAGCAACATTGTACAAATACTTTGCGTGTCAACAAGCTTAGAGCAGCTATATGGGTGTCAACTGAGTATGGATATGTAATTTCCTAACTCCTCTGTAGCCAGCTTGGTGGATATTGACAATGTAGCAATTGTCTCATGTTTACTGACAACCACTTAATTCTTAAAGAATCAGGAAAAGTATGTAAGAGATTTCATTGACACAATAACACTAGAAGTTAAACTCTTACATACAAGTCCACATCAGGTTGATGAAACCACACAAACAACACCCATCCTACACAGCACACAGTGTACACATAGACTAACATATGCTGAGGCATTTTAGAGCAATCTTCGTAAACAACAAATATTACCTAGACCAGCTGCTGTCAAAGCTATGTCTCAGCAAGCATAAAGGCGTTCAGAAAAAACACCACCTAACAACACATAGTCTCAGTTTCAATGGACTCCTAAACAGTAAGCCTCGAAGGCAAGCAAACACACTGTCTAGGACTCTCATCAAAGGGGACTCCATTATGAGATATACTGACACCCCTCTAACCAGGGTGAACAAGGAGAAGATGACTGTTAGCTGCTTATCTGGGGCCAGGATCCCCCAAATCACTCATACACTGAAGTCATTACACTTCAGGTACCAGTATGAGTCCATCATAGTCTATCTAGGTATAAACGGTCTGAGATGTACCTCCATGTACTATATGAGGAGAGACATTATGGAGCTTTCAGACTATGTTTTCTCAGCCTGGTATGAACCTGGCACTGAGAAACATATTACCATCACTGAGGATGATGCCAAAATATGAGTAAATGATGCCAGAATATGAGCAAAAAAATGAATGATTTCAGCAATCAACTGTACTTCTGGTGTCATTCAAAGGGGATCCAGTATTTAGTAACTTGGGAGGACATAGGCAATTATGAGAGTTTGCCAGGGATGGTCTGCACCTTTCCCCAAAAGGCTTTTGAATACTGGCTAAGGTTTTGTCTGCCCCGTAGTGCTTTTTTTTAGTCAATGTCAAATTGACAAACCTACTGACAAAGTTTTGTGCTAAAAACTACATTTCTGCCTTTCTCTGGTGTTTTGTTGGTGTTTTGTGGTTTTGAAACCTACTGAGATAGCAAAATCAACTCAGCAGAACCTCAAGGAGTTACTGCTCAATGCCAGGAGCCTAAAAAAAAAAAAAAAAACCTGCACTCACTCCAAGCCCTCCATATATTCAAATATTTAAGAATATGGATATATGTGCAGTTACTGAGACATGGTGGCAAAGAGTATCCTAGTAGTGCAAGGATACAGGGTCTTCCACACTTTTAGACCAGTAGCTGCACAGACAAGGGATAAATGTGGAGGTTTCTCAATATATATCAGTAACAGGTATACCTTTTGGGTGGTCAAACAGGATCATGTGGTGGAGTTCCTCTGAGTGCAGATCACCATAGACAAAATCCTTTACCATATCCTAGCCAACTATAGATCACCCTCTATATCCCAAAAAGGCACAATGCATACTTGGACCTATCAGTGACACTTGCCATCCAACCTAACACCCTACTAATGAGAAACTTTAATTACCCCTCTACAAATTGGGAATCCTACATGGCCACAAATGTACAGGCAGAGCGATTTCTGGATTTCATAAGTGCATGCACCTTGACCAAATAATGAATATATCTGTTAGAGAAACTAACATACTAGACCTTGTGCTCACAAATATGACAGAACACTACCCCTCTCCTCCCAATATCTCATACTCCCTGGTAAATTCCAACTATGAAGCTGTTTCATTCGAAATCAAAATCAACTCCATAATCTCATTAAAACTAGTAACAGGAACGACAGCACGGCAAATTGCCTGTTACTAAGTGATGGTTTGTCAAAATTCAATACCCCTTCAATCCCCGAGAACACACCAACCTATGCTGAACTTCTCTCACAAACTCTGTACAACCATGTCAATAGCTGCATGGAGGCTGCTGTACCTACCAGAAGTAAGCCCAGAACTAGCCCCAGAAGAAAACTGCCCTGGTGGCATCCCAAATTAAACAGGGTATACAACAAAAAGAAAAAGATTATGTCAAAAATCAGGAAGGGAAATTTCCACAAAGATTAAACTTCTCTCATCAAAGTAAATATTAAACTAAGAGGGATAATTAGGTCAAACAAAACCAACTTTGAGGATAAGATATCCTCCCAGGTGAAAGATAACCATAAGGCCTTCTACAGCTATGCCAGAAACCTCAATTGCAGCACACAGGAAGGTGCTGATCTGGTATTTAATGCTGCCACATTCACTAACCCTGGAAATACACTAAAAATGTTAGCAGACAAACTTTGTTCAAAAATCAAATGCAAAGCTGGAACAAGGAACCAAAACACAGCAAAGTGGAAATGCTTTAATAAAAACAGTTAAGCGCTTTTGCCAGATTGTAACAGGCGATTTCTTCAGAATAACATCTTACAAAACATTTCAGTTTAAATAACTTTCCCATTAAACAGCCAGCTACAGTTAAAAATTAGGTCCAGGGTTAAATGAAACTGAATGTTAATAACAAATTAAAAGTGAAAAATACACAAACCCCAGGATTCACGAATCCTCAGTGAAAGAATAAAAAAGTCTTACTCAGAAACTGCAGTTGAACGGTATAACGTCAGCGTGCCATGCATATTCATGAGGGTATGCTGACCACACTCCAACTCTAACACGGACTGTGCAGGAAGGCAGGGGGCATGTCTGACTGCTGAGCAGTCCAAAGGTCCACGCCCCTGCAAGTGTCTGAATTGTGAAATGCCAACACACATGAGCGAGTCTGCTCAAATGTCTACATACCCAGCACTATACTCCCTCACATTGTAAACCCCCCAGTACAGTTATAAAATGTAAAACTTTTATTTTTTTTTTCTAATTCCTGATATAGCTGCCCGTATTTGCATGTGTTTGCGCTGGTGTGCCCATTCCATAGCTGCAGTTAGCAATTTCGACATTGAAGAGCATAATAAGAAATGTTTAGGCAAATTAAGCCAAATAACAATAGTGTAGTGGTAGAGCCTTCGCACAAAGAGAAGGCATTCATGATTCAAGTCCCACCACTCCCCTTTCTATTTTATGTTTTAAATTAGTATATGAAATAATTCCTGACATATATGAATAAAATTTTACTAAAAAGCATTGAAATGGCCTATGTATCAGTGAACAAAATGTATATATATAAATATAAAAAGGATCATGACATATAATTGCCCATAGCTAAGCAGCACTTTACCCAGCGCAATATAGTTGCCCGTAGTTAAGCAGCGCTTCACCCAGCGCAATATAGTTGCCTGTAGTTAAGCAGCGCTTTACCCAGTGCAATATAGTTGCCCGTAGTTAAGCAGCACTTTACCCAGCACAATATAGTTGCCCGTAGTTAAGCAGCACTTTACCCAGTACAATATAGTTGCCCATAGCTAAGCAGCGATTTACCCAGTGCAATAGGTTTGCGCGGAGGTGCACACCGTGCTAACTAGCGCACCGCAGGGCAACGTGGAGCAACGTAGAGCAAAGTTGCCTAAACACAGCCACACCCCTAGCTTGTCTGGACAGTAGTAAACTAAAAAGTAATGACAAAGTTTGAACCCAGGACACTGTGCACTATAATCAAAGTACTGAACCACTAAGCCATCACAGCTTAGGATAAGTAGCCACTGTTAACATACATATACTTATAAATGGTAGATTAATCATTGCTAAGCAGGTCTGCAGTCAGCCGAGAATTTTCAAAAATGGCCAATCACAAAAAAGTGCGGGAAATGCAGCATATTTAATCTCCTTAGGTGAGAATACTCGCCATAACTGATTGTAGCTCCCATCTGCAGTTAGAATGGCTGGTGCTGGAGAGGGTACTTGCTTTCGAGCGCAACGCTGGGGCATCGAGGAGTCAAAATACATGGTTTGGCTCCTTGTCCACTGTCATGAGTCAAGACTCCTGCAGGGCCAGTTCCAAGGGACGGAGTACAAAGCAGAGGCTTGGAACCGGTTAGCTCATGATCTCACCAGTGCCACAGGCATCCCTCGGACTGGTGAGCGGGTCCGTCACCACCATGCAGACCTGAAGAGATGGAAGCAGGACCTACTGAACCAATGGATATAGGAGGCCCGTGACATGCAAGATGCCCCACTACTGAGTAGGTAGCCATGGAATGCAGTATGTAAGACATGCTAATTTAGTCTATATAATGGATAGGTATGCCTCAATATCTCTTCATTTACTTCACAGCTGCAGGTGTCCATGCTGTGAATCAGCAAGCCTATGCAGATAGGCTGCTAAGGCTGCGCCACCAGGCAGATTAGTAATTATTCTGCATGTATTGTAATATAAAATAGGTAAGAGAGCCTGAAAAAAAAGTGTTGTAGCCCAATAATACTGCCATAAAATGCCCTGAATAATTCCTCTGCATGTACTATTATATAAAATAAGTCAGAAAGCCAGAAAAAGAGTGTAGTAACCCATTAATAAAGGTAAAATAAGTCCAGAATAATATCTCTGCATGTGCTGTCATATAAAATAAGTGAGTGAGCCTGAAAAAGAGTGTTGTAACCTATTAATAAAGGTATTATATGTCTTGCATATGTCTTCCGTATGCACTGTAATATCAAATAAAGGAGAGATCCTGTAGAAAAGTGTGTAATGTAATTAATAAAGGTATAATACTTGGAGTGTGTCTGTGTCACTTACTTTGAAATGTTTTTGTACCCTTGCATTATATAAATAGTACTGTTGTATTAAGTGCTGTCAACCCACAGTTGTGCAGTCCCATATAAAGTGGATGAAGGAAGTGCCAGTAGCTGTGAAGCATATATACAGTCCTCAACAGTCGGTTAATGGCTGGCATGCATAGGTAACTCTGGCACATGAGTAGCTTGTTAATGTGTTCCCCAGAAATGTGAGTGTGCTACATGAAATGTAGGGTTCTGTAGAAATTTAACTGAAAATGTCACGTGAACACATTCAGATATGTAGATATATAAATATAAATAAAATACATAACTATGTAGCAGTAACAGCTGCATCTTGGACAGTTAGTATGTCAGATATAAGTCAGGTATATAATGAACTAGCAAACCCATTACACAACCTAATGCATGTTGCCTAGTGTAATAATACATGTAGGGGATATACACCTGCAGTCAATAGGAATGTAGTGTAGACTAAAAGTACTTATAAGATGGTAATGGAGGTTTCTTTTTACACCCTACTGTATGTGCATAAACAATGCAATTCCACACCTCAATGGGTATGTCTAATCTCAAAACATTTGAAGGAACATATGTCCTATTGTTCTATAAATATCTGCATTTACTTTGATGCATGTGCCCTGTTCAAACACCACAATCTTGGTGGCCTGTTGCCACCAATCATCCCTGCATGTTGTTGGAATGTCCACTGCTTGCTGTTCAACTGTTGGAACCCTGGTGTGTTGGGTTAATGAGAATATTACTGCATGCTGTTACAACTAATTTGGAATGCTGTTGTCTATGTTGTAATTAAACACACCTAATCACAGAACATATGGGAAGTCCGGTCCCAGTGGACCCACCTGTCCCTCCTCAGCTGATGATTGCACCTGACACCAGCAGGTCCGGTGCCCAGCCCGGGTTCCCCTCCTCTGTTGTTCCTGTGCCACCTTCGGGTGGAAGCGATGCAATTGATGGGGCTCATTCCCCCCATGCAAGTGTGGGTGGATAAGAGCCACCTGTCTTCCTCCAAAGGATTCGGGCTGTGGTGCATAGGAAGAGCCAGCGTTCAGTCACTGATCCCCTACGCCAGCTCGAGGCGAGAGTGGCGCAACTCACAGGTGCGCCTGTCCCTCCTATGCAGCCCCCAGCACAGCCACCCTCTGGGCTGTGAAGGTGCAGTGGTGACTGCCCATGGGTGGGGATCTCAATTCCACTGTTACCATCTGTGGGCTCATGGGCTTGCGATTTCCAAACATCCATCCCCGTCAATTGTGTTCACCCACCCCATGTGTCATACTCCGCCCCTGTATGCATCTTGTTTGTCTTGTCTGTTTACCTCCCCAACCTACCTCCCCAAATATATCTACTTCCTCTACCTCACATTCCACTCTCACCTGAAAAAAAAAAAAAAAGGGCAATCTGTTCCCACAAAAAAATTACGCCCCATACATAGCTGCCCATTTCGCACACATGTCCGCTGGACATGTAAACTGATAATTATAATTGGCAGTACAACATACTTTGTTGTCCTCACCCATCTGTCAGGGGTGGAAGGTTTCAAATTTCACTCCAAATGTATTGCATATGCACAGCTGTTGTAAAGAAATGGGCAGCTATGTACCTTCCCTAAACCCGTCCTGCACATCCCGAGCTGGTTTCCCTACTGTCTTTCCCTCTTTGTGCCCTTTTTTCACCACTTTCCTATCTCCCCATTTTCTTTTCTTTCAAAGAAATTAGCGCGGGGGTTAGCGGGAGTAAGCACTTTTAAGCAGTAGTTAGCGGGTTTGAGTGAGTGTGCGCATGTGTGCGCTTAGCTAAGTATTGCTAAGCATCGTGCAAACCTGCACAAACCCGCTTACAACTGCTTAAAAGTGCCTTAGTCACTCTGTATGTCAGGGCCCTTGTTCTGCTCAGCAGCAAAATAAAACACCTCTGTCAGTCTAGATCCCCAGACCTTGTACACACTAGATTGCATGAAGTACCACTAAGCCACAGCAGATATACATTAACTTGGTGCTGAAATAAATATATCATGCAATACAATGAGTGAATGTAAAGGAAAAATAGGAAGGCCATAACACAAAGCTTGTTCTGCGGATCTTTACCAGCAATTGCTGTGAAATTGCATTACATGACTGTGATAAGAGAAGCAGCCATTCTAGCAGCAAATAATGTTATCAAGGCACTTTACATCCCCCACACAGTATCATAGCAGGACAAACACTGGCATATCTGATTAGGGCAGAGGCCATACTTCCTAACTGTGACTACTTTTCAGGGATGTCCCTGATTGCGAAACATATTTTAGCTGTGTCCCTCTGAATCCCTCTGAAAAGTACTGACGTTAGTCAGAAAGGTGGACAGAGCACCTGCCTTGATAAACTAACAGGTACACACCAATCCTTTAAGTCCAGTAAGATAACATTCACACAATAATACATAATGCTGTCTGTATGTCAGCACCCCCCCCCAAATTTTAAATATACATGCATGTTTAGGGTCTACCAAGGATGTAGGTAGGCATACTCAGTACTGGAATTGTCCAGTTTTCCTGAGAATCCTGTGCTAATGTCAACAATAAAAAACACAAACCCTGCAGAAGTGAGTACATTAATATGCACAGTATAACAGTTCGCAAACAGTTCATGTGCCAAAAGAATACTTCTCAATAACCACTTTTGTATGGCAGTTAATTATATAAGTAGAAAAGAAACTACATACTCACATATATCTTGTGCAAGCATTTGTAGGGGTGAGTTAAACTCTACACTGATAGCTTTGTACTGGAAGTGGCAACAGTCAGGTCTGAGTACAACATGTACATCACTGTCTACACCTCTAGCTTCAGATATAAGAAGTATACCAACCTTCTGACTTAAACAACAGTCTCCACAGCAAACAAGCATGGGCCCCACTCTGGAAATCTGAAAGAGCTATGCCTACATAACTTATCAATTTATAGCATTGGGTTGCTATGACAGTGAGTACTGCAATTACCACATGGCGGGCTGTATGAATTTACCAAATGCTGGGCACCAATTGGTGCAGAGGGCATCACATGCACATGTGCAGATACCTATAAAAGCAGACTGTACTTGCTATCCCCACATGCAATCATTACATTGCACGTGTTATAGCATCTGTAAACCTGGAGAGGAGTAAAAAAAATTATTACTTAATAAAACAAAAATTGAATTAAGTAAAACAAATTTACTGAATTACTAACCAAAAATATTAATTAAGTAAAAAAAACTTAATTAATAACCAAAAAAAATTAAGTAAAAGCAAACTTTACTTAATTAATACAAAAAAAATTGTCAAAACATGCACAGACGGACCTGAAAGTGACAAACAGGTATGTAACAGATATGTGGTTACTGGCAAGTAGTAGGTGTTTATGAAGAGTACTGTACATACTTTGAAACATGCATATGTGGCAGCAGTAGATATGTATGCACTGATGCCATGCATAACTACTGCCATGGACAAATTAGTGTGTAGCTGTGTGCAGTGGGACATAACTGTGACATATGTAGCTCATCATTAAATGTCAAACATCTGATCATGTTATCTATGTTCTGTACAATACTGTGTATAATGGCTGTTTGGGGGAGTAGTGCAAACAGCTATATAAACCTGGATGTGACAGAGCAACACATGCATGATAGTTATATAATGTGTAGCTTAGCATTGGCAACTGCTGTGCCAGGCTAGTATAGTAATGTAGCATTAGCAGCTATAAATACTCCCTGTAATAGTACTGTTATGCACACATGTGACAACTGTTCATGTTGTAGCAAGGCCCAACAGGTCATCTGTGAGGTCTACGGACTTACAACAGTATGGACCTTGTGTGTGTATGGCACACACATATGGAGAGATATTTATGTGTCAGATATATTAGCATCTTAACATGTGCATAGAGCAAGGGACATACTGAAACTGTTTGTGAAGGATGGACAAATATATGTTGGTGAAGGTTATGTGCATATTTTTATGTAGGTTGTAGTGTGTGGCAAACAAGACAGCATACAGTGCTGGTATATGACAGGTGGTGTTTAAACGCTGTGGGTAGGATTTGATAGGTTTTTAGTCTTCCAGACAGGGAGTCCTGCTAAAGATACATGGGCTGAGAATACCTTCAATGTATTCTGCACAAGACTGTGCAATATTATTACATAAATGTATCCCTCTCAACCTTTGCATAATTGATACTCTCACCATGAATGGTGGACTGTATATGTGCCTATATGTAAATCTATATGTACACCAATGGATGTTTATATGTACGCTCAAGCTCAATGTTGTAAATGTATTGCCATCCCTTTTGTTAAAAACCCTGTACCCATGAACTACCATATAGGTGGTAGTCTACTCAACACCAAAAGTGTGATAAGAGACCACGGGACACAGGTGGACAGTAGTGTCCCTTTTGATAATCACAGTGCCACACTAGTCATGTAAACTGTGTACGGTCCACATGTCATCAGAAACGGTGTGTCATCCATGGAAAAAGAGGTCAGTGTTCCACTCTACTCATCAGTCATAAAACCCATCATAGAGTACAATGGCCTTTTTGGTATGTACCTCAGAAGTCATCTACAGCAACTGTAGACACCAGGCACATACCTCACAAAGAGTATTACCAGACTCAAACAGATGCCCTATGCAGACTGTCTTACAAAACCACAGCTACACTGTGTCGCATACTGCCTACCCAGAGGCAACCTCTGCCTAACATACAAAGCTATGCCAAGCCCACAGGTGTTGGACATGCTCCATGTAAACAGATCAAAATCCCTGCAAGCTACACACTGTACTGATCTAAACCTTGTAACGTCAAATAGCAGAACATGCTGGGGGTGGTACATTCTCATCTCAGACACATACCATACTCTGGAACTAACTACCTATCAATAGCAAAGAAAGGTCCTCATTAGCAGTCGTCATAAATAATCATGATGAATGGATGTGAGATAGGAAATACAACCCAGGAATCACCTCTGTGGCTCTGCATGACAGGGGCACATGAACTTAAATTACATGGGTGTTGAAGGGCAGGGTACCGTATGGCTAGGCTTCTATAGGCCCTACGGCTAATAGCCTATTAGCTACCTAGGACCCGATACACACACGCATGTACTTGTTGCATTAATTGCTATGTGAGGTTGACTGAGTGTGATGGTGAATGTGTAGGTGAATGTGTCAACGTTGTGTATATGTGTGATAGCCTAGTGGGAAGCTGTTTATATCATGGCATGTAGTGTTCTAGCTCTGATCCCCACAAAAGATATGTATGTTATTGCTAGGCAGGAAAAGCAGTATGGCATATGGTATGACGTAGTCCCATGGTGTTGATTGGAGTGTGCCATTGTAGGCTAAAGCAGTACATGTATGCTTATTGATTGTTAACACTAGTGAATACAAATCCCATATGAACTGTAGTACTACCTGAAGCTGTAGGCCTACACAACACAGTATGGTGTATATCCACATTGCTTGGAAACACTGTTTTGTTTGTTACCTGTAGTCCTCACACATTACATACCTCAGGCATAAGGTTTTGTAAGTGCTGAAACACAGTACTGTTGGGTACACAGGTAAAGCTCATCTGGGTTGCCATACCTTTATGTCTTGTAGGTATGTCTGATGTGTGTGTGGGTATGCCTGTAACATGGCCTCAGTTGTATGTGTGTTGCAGGATATAAGTGCATATCTAGCAACATGTATAGTGTAGTACAGCAGTATGCCACCTATATTGATGAATGTGCACATATGTTACTTAGGGGTTTTCTATCAACAAGTAGTGTGGTGTACTGGTAGTACTGTAACTGTACTTTACAATCATTTCAATGGATGGCATATTTATGTATGCATTAGCTTCATATATACCTCCTGTGGCTAGGTGGTGCATTGTGTCACATACAGTGTGCCATGTACTGTTGTATAGTCTTACATACTGGTTTCACTTTGTTGCTGTGCAGAACAAGGTTTAATATATAGAACATGCCAGGCACTGTCAGGCAGTTGTGGGCTGAGCACTGATATGTGGTATTAAAAGTGTGTATCTACTGACAGCCAATAGGTTGCTATATATGACATTTCATTGATATCTGTACTTTAGAATGTTAAGTGTGCCACATGACTTACTCACAATTATTGTTTTATTGTCTTCCAGGGACATGTCTCACCATCGCAACCCTGCATATTCCCTGAAGAGGAGGAAATAATAATATCCACCCTACTACAACATCACACCCTGCTGTTCTCCAGAACCAGCCAGGACCAGCATGAGCGCACTGCACTGTAGCAAGATGTTGTCCTTCGGGTGAATGACGTAGGCATGCATAACCGGACTTATGAGCAGGTACGCCATCAGTGCAGTGATTTAATTAGACATGTCCAGCAGCATGACTCCGATGTCCACAGACAACAGCTTGCCACAGGTGGTGGTGCAGCATTACATCCACCCCTCACCAGAGTGGAAGAGCTGCTCCTCAGCATGGTGGCTCCTGGCCAACCACTACAACAGACATGTGTCATCATGGAGGACGGAGTCACTCAGCAAGTTGACTTGGAGCGTGCAGGTAACATGGCATATTTGAAGACTACTGTTAGCTCGATTGTTAGAACATGCATATGTCAGATGTGTACTGTGTATTTAGAAGCTGTGGAGTCTGGTGTTGTGCAATACTGATAATTTGGAACATAATCTGTATGCCTGTGACGGTCACCCGTTGTACTACTGTAAAATTGCAAACTCACAGCAGCAATGCCATAGTTGCTGACACTGACAAACTGTCTCATATCCCTGTAGGTCCCTCTGGTGTGACAGCAAGACAGCAAACCCATGCTGGTGAGTGTTCTACATTTAATATAGTAAATAACATGTGCATGTCATAGGTGAGTTGTAGGCAATATACACGTGTAAAACACCTACACATAATGCATGCTCTGCATGTTTTCTGTGGGACTATGCACATCCCAGTAACATGAGTAGCTGCCTCAAACACATGCAATACACAGAGCATCCCAAACAATTGTGGTACACTGTAGTGGATATTGTATAGGCAGAGTCAATACACATGCATACAACATACACCACTTTGTCATATGCAGTAAGTGTTAATATGATACACATGGCGTATTTAGACACCTGCTGTAAGGTCAGACTCCAGTATCCCACATGTCATCCACACAGCACACATACTATACCTGAAGGGTAGAGGCCTATCATGGGGCGGTGCGACACTCTTCAACACACAACACATTCATGTTAGGCAATGCTCCCTATTGAACACCTTACATACCCATGTAACAACTGCCTATGAAATGGTTAATGTAGCCACAGTGCTGCAGTTCAGGTACAGCAAGATAGTTGCCAGTGTGGCACACATCAGTGGCCTTGAGTGACTACATGATACTGCCTGATGATGGCTCATGGTACTACACTACATCCAGTTACAGTAACTACAGTACTACATATAGCATTAATTGCTATACACCTGACAGTTGTGTGCATCCAGCCATGGTATGTATACCTATAAGTGATGGTGCACAGGACATTGAAAAGCATTTAATACTTGCACAGCAATGTTGTGTCCATGTACACATTGTGTTCCAGGGTGAGGCCAATCATTGAACAACACACATGCGTCAAAGACATGTATACTGTTATTAACAAGGACTCTCTACACTCACACTGTATGCTGTTGAGCAACACACATCCTGCATGCTGACGCGTGTGATAAGACTCTTTGGCTTGTGATACTGTACTCCACCATCAGCCACTAATGAGTATGTTCTGGATTGCTGTTTGTGTGTGTGTGTGTGTGTGTCTGTGTGTCAACTTTAGTGAGTAGTGTATTTGTGTTCATGCGTGCATGTGTACATGTGTGCATGTATTCATGTGTTCATGTGTGCATGCATTCATGTGTTCATGTGTGCATGTGTTCATGTGTTCATGTGTAAATGTGTGCATGTGTGCATGTGTGCATGTGTTCATGTGTGCATGTGTGCATGTGTGCATGTGTGCATGTGTTCATGTGTCCATGTGTGCATGTGTTCATGTGTTCATGTGTGCATGTGTGCTAACATCAGGTACAGATTGTAAAGTGTGTTTCCTGTCTTCCTCTCACAGGTGCTGAGGTTGTGTTGGTTGAGTGCAGCAGGGAACCTCAAGTCACTGCCACAAATAGTGGAAATGATGATACATGTGTTGTGGCACAGGCAGGTTTGACAGGGTCTGTCTTTGGGCTGCCAATCGACAGTACACAGCTTTCCACCCCATCTATGTGCACATTCATACTGCCAATACATCCCTCATCACCAATGGCCTTAGCTGAGGGACAGCATACAGTAGGCATTGACCAGGATAGTGTGATATCTATGGCACATGCATCCCCTCACAGCAGCCATACCCAGATTCCTAGAACGGTACCACATAGGCAGATGTCCAGGGGTTCTCATGGGAGCACTGCTGGTTGTAATGCCTCTGGCAGACGTGCCCCCACAGATCTTACAACCTCAGGTATGTTCCAGGCTGTAATGCAGGCACAGGCATGCATGGAAAGGTACACCAGACAGGGACTAAGGGCGCAGAGGGCCTATAACACCGCTATCAATGACAGTATCCGTGACCTTGCCGGTGCCATCCGTAATTACACCGAGGTCATTGATAAACGTTGGGGGGAGACATTAGATGTCCTCTGCAGTGTCATGTCTATGTGCCAGGACAGTGCAGGACAGCTGAGATGTCGACGTGGACATATGCCAGCAACATCATCAACTGGCAGTCATCGTGGACAACAGACAAGTCACAGCCGCTCCAGTAGTGGCAGTACCAGCCCCAGCAATGTTGGGGCTGGGCTGTCAATAGACCATCATAGAAAACCATGTGCATGTGGCTCTGGCCAGTCCCAGCAGGGACATGGGTCCAGTCGACATCCCTCTGCCTCTGATGATAGTACCCAGTCTGGCTTAGTACCCAATACTGTCCATGGCACCCCACAATTCTTAGCTTGTGTAATCTATCTGTGGACCAGTTGCCAATCCATCATATGACAATACATATTTATGCACAGGTTGTTTATTTTCTGTATAGAACATGTCTGGGATGTTGAAAAAGGGCTATTCAAAGTCTATGTGGGATGTGTGTAGCTCATTTCAGTGATGTATGAACTAGGTAGCTGCCTTGCAAACAGTCTAGCAGGTTTGGGAACCATGATCTGCCCATGACCAAACCAAAGTGGGTAGGGTTGTGTGTTTGTAGGCTTCCAATAGCTCTGTTTATGACTTCAATCATGATGGACTCCTTGGCTTTGCAGATCAGACTTCATAGGCTTATAAGACTATAGTTCCCATGGTCTGTTGTGCACCAACACTTGCGGAGTGTGCCATATGTTGCTGTAACCCATTCAACAGTTTCATATCCTGTAGGGAGGGTGAGGCTCAACAGACTGTTCAGGTGCAGGGTCTGTTTGTTCTGCAGTTCACTTATGACACATATAGGGAAACAATGTAATCCAATTGATGCCATGTCTTCAGCATTGGAAGGAGCTGTTTACCCATTCTACATGTGATATCTCCTGGTATGATGATAGGGCCTTTTGTCAGTGGGAGGTGGGTATGTATGTATGGGCCTGTCTGACAGGATGCTGGCATTGTCAGTCATTTACAGTTGGCCCTGACTCAGGACATATATGAGTGTACATTGCTATTTATGACATAGCTGAAGGAAGTGTCATGGTTCTGTCTGGACTCCTTCACAGATAATCTCCCATAACCTGGATTGGATAATGTTTGGAGTGCACATTGTTTACTGATGATACTGATTGCAGGTTTTTTATCTTCTTTGCTTTCCCACTTTCTATGAACAACCTAAGTATCGGTAGTACATATTTGATTATGACAGGATTCCAATATATTATATATGTGTCTGTTGTCATATAACTGTCTGCACAAGGCAGGATTGGTGAACAGTGAGAGGTTCCTGGGTTAACACATGCAACTGCCAGATATGTGTGGCCCACTGCTGTACTCAGACATGGCCTAAGACATGGCCTAAGTGTGTGAGCATGCCCAGTGTGACCTTTCAGTATGTTGCTGTCTGAAGTCCACTACATTTGTTGACGTGTGTGAACACACCCAATATTAACATTTATACTATATGTGTGTTGAAAATCAAGCTGTATTTTTACTGCAGGGCTCACCTTTGTGTCATAACTTGACAGGGATTATGCTGTGCCTGCAGGGTTTCCATGAGACACTTTGCATAGACTTATCAACATTTCTTCATACAGGCTGACCAGTGAAATGCTGTCATAGTTTAGTGGTTCAGTACTGTGACTATAGTGCACAGTATCCTGGGTTTGAGGACTGTTACTGCTTTATATTTTCATACTGGGCAGACCAGACTGCTTAAGGAACAATAAAGCAAATATGAGCATGTTTACCTGCTTTTGCTCAACTATGCCCAACTTTGACCGAACTTGCCCAACATTGCTCAACGTTAACCAACATTGCTGAACGTTGCCCAGTATTGCTCAATTTTGCCCAAAGTTGTGCTAGTTAGTGTGTGCAATTTTGTTTACATATACTAAATGGTGGTAAAAGCTGTTTAGCACTGCTTTATATTGCTTAAAACATGGCAATCATGCCTCAGGTGGTGCTGCAGGGCTGCCTATGTTGGATGCACATAGTACACTCCCTATACATGTTTGAAAACAGGTAGTGTCAAGTTAGGCATCCCTTTTACTATATGTGCGAGTCAGAGAGAGGTATCATTTCCAGGGTTCCTACTGAGCCAGTGTATGTGCTATGCATTGCCTACGTTTAAATGTTATGAATGAACCTGGCATTAATGACATGGTCTCTATTTCACCTATTTTAAAAAGTAGAGCATTGACAAGGTAACTTATACTATTGCGATTTAACTGTGAGATGTTATACGATGAAATTATGAAATGTGTTTTTAAGATTTTGTAATTGTTTAATTAATTAATTAATTAATTAATTAATTAATTAATAGGGGTATCTAAAGAGAAATGGATGATGGGTTATTATTCTGATGAAGTCTCAGTATCTTACTGAGATGAAAGCGCTTAATAAATTTGACTGTCTTTCTACAGCTTCAATGTTTGATTTGCCTGTGTTTTTATTTCTGAATACTGAATACTGAAAAGTATTTTTGAACTCCTGGTCTGGTCAGTTTGGACTCATTTTGTCACCCGGTCGGATGTTTAAAGTGTTTTGGAGAGGGTTACTTCACCTTTTGAAATACAAGTGGTTTTTTTTAGGTAAACTGTGAGTTTTTGTGCCTTCTATTACCTGGAATTCTTGGTATTTATTTTGATTAACCTACCATTTGAATTCTGTTGGCTGCCAACTATTTAGTCACTAGGAATATTGTTTGGGGATTTTTTCTATTACAACTTTGGCTTGGTGGAGGCGAGATGCCAGCTACAGAAAATCAAAGATTCTTTGACTCCTCCAAGGGGTGATGACTCACCCCAAAACACCCTTGCAGACAACAGCTTAACTCAGCTTATTTTATTACTCACTCAAGAAAACCAACAGATGACTATGCTCATGGAGAAACTACAGTTCCCAGAGCACCTTTCGAGGAAACGAGTCTTGTCTATGAGCCCTTGCGTCAGGAATCTACACAACCATGGTGACTTTTCTGAATCAACGAATGTAGGACATTCTTCTAACTTACAGCGACCAGGGCACAATAAATTTGGTAATAATGTATTTAATTTACAGGAGTGGTTCAACCAGGATATTTTTTCTGCCAGAGTGGTAGAACCACAGGGTGCCCGGCAGGATCCGCCAAGGACATTGAGTAAAAAACTTGGTGAACTGGAGCAGAAACTGTCTAAGGTGAGGAATCTCCAATGTGATGACTTTTACCTTAATGAATGTGTTAAATGGAGGCATGTACCTAAGGACCTCCATTTGTACAAATTTCCTACCAGGTTGCACCTGAAGGACAATGAAAAGAATTACTTAATTAACATGTTTGATCGATTTGGAATAGAGTTAATATATTATATTATTAAATTGTACAACGGATGCATTAAAGAAACCATGGAATACGTTGGCATTTTAAATGATGAAATAACTAATGATTTATTATTTGAATTCAACACTGTTAAATATGATAATATTTTTAAGAAGGTAGGAAAACAGGTTGAATTCAATATGCAGAGAAAAAATAAAAAGTTGTGTAGAGATAATGATGAATATGCTAAGGGAATTGCCTACCCATTTCCTAAATCTCGTTTTTTTTGATAATTTTAGTAATGAGAAGCAAGATGTTAGATCAAATACTGAAAATGTAGCTGTTGAAGAAGATGATTTTTATAATCAAGGGTATGAACACACATACCCTGTTCTCAGAAGGTCAGAGAGGGTTAGTAATAGAAATAATCAGGGTAATAACAATTCAAATTTTTACCGGCCACCAACACCCCAGGGCACCAAGAACTATCCGAGGAGATGTTGATGGGGCAGGACCAACAGATATTAGTAAATGATATTGTTGATTTAACAATAAGAATAGAGGTTAATGTGAATTTAAAATTGACTCGTTTCACGAAGGAAAGCTTGTGATTTACCAAGGTTTTAATATGTTCAACTACTCAAAGAATTTAAGTTAATAGAGACCGTTTTTCACTGATTAGAAAAAGTTTTAAGTTTGTTCCTGGTTCTAAAATTAGTCTAACTGATACTATGACTGAAACTGAGTTATATACAAAGAAGTTAAACTTGAAATTATTTTTCAGGACAAAGTTCAAGGTGGCATTGATGTAAGCTACTATGCAAATAATTTTAAATGTAAAAGTACATTTAACCCACCAGCCCACCCTGTTCTAAATACTTTTGAACATCTTTGTTTGAAAGAAACCCATTCAGTTTTAGGGTCCAAAAGGAGAACATTTTTTTAACTTAACCAAGGATGAGAATTTAATTTTAAGGCAGTTTAGAGAAGATGACTCCATTCGAGTTATGAAACCCGATAAGGGGGGAGGGATGGTGATAGCAGGCAGTTTTGATTATAGTGACAAAATTATGGAAAACTTTTAGGACTCAGATAGGTATCTTGAAGTTTCATTAAATGAAATTATAATTGCCCACCGTAAGGTTCAGTTGTTTCTAGAAGATTCATTGTTTCAGGGGACTATTTCAGAAGACTTATATATATTTTTTCGAAATGATTATCCTACTATCCCTCGTGCCTTTGGGATACCCAAGGTACATAAGTTTAGAATCCCCCTTATAGAATTATTATTGCTGCACATGGTAGTTCTACCTATCCTTTGGGAGATTTTATTGAGAGGCTTTTCGAAAATACAGTTTTTTCTGCAGATTATATTTTAAGAGACTCTTGGGATTTCCTGACCAGATTTAAAAAAGAACTTTTTAGGAAGAGCTCTACTTTTTATACTATAGACGTTATTGATTTATTTATGTCAATCCCACGCAGTGAAGGTTTAGAATTATTTTCCGAAGCAAGTGTTAAACTAACAGACCTAAGTAGTACTATGGTACATTTTATTTTAAATACTATGGAGTTAATTTTAGAAACAACTTTATTTCCTTTGAAGGTTGTTACTTCAAGCAGATTAAAAGCGTAGCTATGGAGGCCAGTGGTGCCCCCCATATGCTCTAATTTGGTGATGTATGCCTTCGAACAGAAAAATATTTTTATACCTGGATTTACTGATAGATGGATCTTTTACCTTCGATACCTTGATGATATTTTTATTTTATGGAAGGAAAACACTATAGAGGAACACAACTTGACTGACTATTTGAATAGTTTAGATTCCTTCCTGAAATTTACATTTAACAGTTCCGAATCAAACATTAACTATCTTGATGTTACTATTCACAAGGATTTTGAACTGTTAAACTTGTCTTCCACTATTTACAGAAAAAACACATTTTCCAGTAGTTACTTGGATTTTGATACTCAGCATCCAAGATGCACTAAAAAGAACATTCTTAAGGGCCAGTTAGTAAGAGCGGCCAGAATGTGTTCTGAATGGAATAGTTTTAGTAAGGAAGTTCTGTTGATTTCTGAAATGTTGTTTGTCAGAGGTTACCCTAGAGATCTTATTCTAAAAATAGCAAAAGCGATTAGTTCAACATGGGGGGTGAAATTTAAACCTATTTTGGGAATTGGATATGGTCAAATAAAATTAAAAAAGAATCTGTGAACAACCATTGTGACAATATGGTGATTGAATACCAAGATGGGACCAAGGAGGTCCAAAATATCTTGAAAAAATATTGGATATTATTTAATTCCAACTTAGACTTGATTAAAATACTAGGTGAAAGTCCAAAGTTTGTGCTAAAAATTGGTAGAAATTTGAAATTTCTATTTGAACATGAACTGTTAAACTAAAGGATGAGTGAAAAAGGTACCACTAAGTGTGGGCGCTGCCAACAATGTAAATTTATTTTAGAAGTGAAAATTGTTAACCTACCAGGAATTAAATCAAATATTACTTTGAGGCAAGGTTCTACTAAAGGTTGATTTATTTAGCTGTTTGTGACAATTGTTCTTTTTATTACGTAGGTCAAACTGAAAGGGTGTTCAGAAGACGAATTTATGAACACACCTATGCTATTTTACAATGTAATGAGAACAATGCTTTGTATAAGCATTGATTAGTATGTGAGGGCTTTACTAAATTTAAATTTGGTATATTGGAGATAGTGCAACAGAGTACAAGAGGTGGGAGGTGGGAACTTAGAATTGAAAGAAGTGAGCTCAAGTGGCAACTACGTTTAAATGTTATGAATGAGCCTGGCATTAATGACATGGTCTCTATTTTACCTATTTTAAAAAGTAGAGCATTGACAAGGTAACTTATACTATTGTGATTTAACTGTGAGATGTTAACGATGAAATTATGAAATGTGTTTTTAAGATTTTGTAATTGTTTAATTAATTAATTAATAGGGATATTTAAAGAGAAATGAATGATGGGTTATTATTCTGATGAAGTCTCAGTATCTTACTGAGATGAAAGCACTTAATAAATCTGACTGTCTTTCTACAGCTTCAGGGCCGGATTCATGAAGGCTTGCATGGAGTCTAAGAGTAGAGTAAGACTCCATGCAGCCAACATGCCCACTGAGCGATCCAGGAACAGCCGGCAGGGGCATGCAACAGAGCTCCTAAAACGACTCTTACACGGACAGGGCTAGGTTATGCAAATTACCTCATTTGCTGCCGAAAGCTATGCAAATGAGGTAAATTTGCGATCCAGGAAACCCTAACCTGTCCGAGTAAGAGTAGTGTTATTTGCAGAAATGTACTCCTTTGACAACTGAGTACCATTCTGCAAATAGCAAAATGGAGCCGTGACAGCTCCAAATAAAGGCTGCATCCAGTTGAGGAAGCATGCCAATGGCCAAATATATGGCCATTGGCAATGTTCCCCGATACAAAATTAAAAAAATATATATTTTTTTTTTACCTCGATCTCCGAAGTTTAAGCATAGCGCTGCACTGCGTAAATGTGCTTTCACTCTAAAAAACAGAAAACCAAAAATTAAAAGCCACAAATAGGGATTTTATAGAAAATCATAATTTTCAATGCAAGTGAATGGCAGGCTGAAGAAAACATTGCTTCCGAGAAGAAGTTGCTAAGGGGGGAAGCTCTGTCTAAGAGATGTAACTAAGCATTAGTAGGCAATCCTATGCAAATGAGGGTAAGGCTAGTGAATCCCAAGTTTACATAGCAAATGAGCACAGTCAGTGGAGTGTATGAGTAGGATAAGGGGAGTAACAGAGTAGAAGATAGGTGACATCACGAGGGGGGTATGTATGAAAGAATTTAAGCTCATTGGAGCAGAGTGGCATGTGTTTGCTGTCAGTTACTCATCACTGGAAGAGGTGTGACAAATGGTATCCTAGCTAAAGGCAAGAAATAGAAGGTGTATGCCGTGGATAACACTAAAGTTTCTTGTTGAAGTGCCTGCAATGTGTTTGCGCGTGGGTGCGCACCTGTATATCCAAGTAAGACTGTGTGCGCTTGTGTGCATCAGTGTGAGCGCATTTAAGCTGGAGTAAATATGTGTAAGGTTGTTGAAATTTGTGTAAGCGTGTTTGCGCCTGTTTGCGTGCATTTAAGCAGGAATTAGCAAGTGTTAGGCCTTGTAAGCATGTGCGCGCCCGTGTGAGCTGGTGTGCGCATGTTTGCGCTTGTGTGCACGGCGCTGCCCCCCTGTGGAAACAGAAATGGAAAAGGAAAGACAACAAATAGTAGGAAGTCAACCAGGGAGAACTAGCAGAGGTAGCAGGTGAAAACAATCAGAATCAGGCAATTGCACAGGCAGTACAATAGCCCAGCCCAGCCCAGCACTTAAAACTCTGCAATCAACTTTCCACCATGTTTTCCTCAGAGACACTGCAACACTGCAGTAAACTAAGAGAAGTGAAAACTTAAAAAGCTTTACTGAGACAAAGAAATGTTAGGGGCTGCCATTGCTGTTATAAGGCAACATATGCAACATGCTGAGGGTGGTGACGATGTGAATGCTGCTGAGCAAACCCCAGTGAGGAGACGGAGATGAGTGTACAGGCCCAGGGTAACCTACCAGGGGCTACATGAGCTGGAGATAGTGGGGTGCTATAGACTGGACAGAGACCTCATGCAGCAAATTATTGAGCTGTGCAGGCCACGCCTCACACACAGAACCAACAGAGGGGAACCCATCCCAGTGGAAACCAAGGTATGTGCTGGCCTAAGAATACTAGCAACAGGTACCTTCCAGAGACCAACTGGTGATGGGGATATCACAGGCATCAGCATCCAGGGTACTGCACCAGTTCCTGAATACCATGTCAGCACATGTCGGTGATCCTGTATATTTCCCCAATTCCCGTGAGGTATTGGCCAGCAATATGCATGTTTTCCAGCAAATAGCAGAATACCCTGAGGTAGTGGGTGCAATAGACTGCACGCACATATGCATCAAAGCACCAGCCGGTGATCGGGGTAGGGCCTACATTAACCACAAGAGTTTCCCCTCCATCAACTGCCAGGTCATGCGTGATGCCCAGGGCATAATACTGAATGTGTGTGCTGGCTGCCCTGGAAGCTACCATGATTCCCATATCTGGCATCTGACACAGCTGTACCAGACATTTGCCAATGGGGACATCTCTCATGGTCACCTAGCGGGGGATGCTGGATATGCACTGGAGCTGTGGCTGATGACACCCATCAGAAATGCACACACACCTGAACAGGAATGCCATAATGAGGCACACACACAAACACGAAATGTAATTGAGCATGTGTTTGGGCTGCTCAAGTCACAGTTCCGATGCCTGGACACATCTGGTGGAGCCTTGCAGTACTCGACAACTACATGTACCCAAATTGTCATAGTATGTGCTATGCTACATAATATGATCCTGCAAAAACAGCTGCAGCAGGAGCAGCATAGGCTAGGGCCAAACAGCCCCCCACCATTGCCAAGGCCATCACAGGCAGAGCGTGACTCGGAGGAGGAACAACCTGAGCCTGCCCCAGTAGGCAGAAGGAGGCATGCCCAGCATGCTTTGGCCTTGGCAAAGAGGCAATGCATAGCACATACACTGGCTCAGTAGGAACTTTGGAAATGATACCTCTCTCTGACTCGCACATATAGTAAAAGGGATGCCTAACTTGACACTACCTGTTTTCAAACATGTATAGGGAGTGTACTATGTGCATATGGCATAGGCAGCCCTGCAGCACCCTGAGGCATGATTGTCATGTTTTAAGCAATATAAAGCAGTGCTAAACAGCTGTTACCACTATTTAGTATATGTAAACAAAATTGCACACACTAACTAGCACAACTTTGGGCAATGTTGAGCAATATTGGGCAACGTTCAACAACGTTGGTTAATGTTGAGCAATGTTGGGCAAGTTTGGTCAAAGTTGGGCATAGTTGAGCAAATGCAGGTAAACATGCTCATATTTGCTTTACTGGTCCTTAAGCAGTCTGGTCTGCCCAGTATGAAAATAGAAAGCAGTGACAGACCTCGAACCCAGGACACTGTGCACTATAGTCACAGTACTGAACCACTAAACCATGACAGTGTTTCACTGGTCAGCCTGTATGAAGAAATGTTGATAAAGCTATGCAAAGTGTTTCATGGAAACCCTGCAGGCACAGCATAATCCCTGTCGAGTTATGACACAAAGGTGAGCCCTGCAGTAAAAATATAACTTGATTTTCAACACACATATAGTATAAATGTTAATATTGGGCATGTTCACACACGTTAACAAATGTAGTGGACTTCAGACAGCAACATACTAAAAGGCTACACTGGGCATTCTCACAAACATAGGCCATATCTGCGTACAGCAGTGGGGCACACATATCTCTCAGTTGCATGTGTTAACCCAGGAACCTCTCACTATTCACCAATCCTGCCTTGTGCACACAGTTATATGACAACAGACACATATATAATATATTGGAACCCTGTCATAATCAAATATGTACTACAGATACTTAGGTTGTTCATAGAAAGTGGGAAAGCAAAGAAGATAAAAAAACCTGCAATCAGTATCATCAATAAACAATGTGCACTCCAAACATTATCATAGGTTCATAGGTTCATAGGCTGATACTAGGCTATCTGCCCTAGGGCATTTATAAGCCTAGCCAGACTGTGCTTGGCTTTCGCCACCCTTTTAGATTAGTAGACTGTGCCTTTGAATAGTAGGTCACACAAGATAGCCCTTTTACGGTTAGTTTATTGTGCCTCTGTCTAGCAGGGACCCAGAAGAGATCCCAGGGTTAAACTTACAATCTCCCATCCACTCGTCAAGATTTCTCTTGAATTGGGTCAGTGAGGGGCTCTGCCTAACTTGGACTGGGATTTCGTTCCAGAGTGAGGGGAGCCTCTGGGATATGAATCTGTCCCTCCAGCATGTCCAATTTATTTCTGTGCTGAGGTTTAAGTCCCTGGAGCATTTAGTTCTAAGGGATTTGGATATCCTGAGGTGGAGCATGACCATTAATTCTGGGTTGGACATGGCTTTATATGTCAGGCACAGATTGCATCTGAGTAGGCGGTAAGCAACTGAGTAGAGCTGGAGTTTCTTTAGCCGAACTGCGTAGGGCATCTGTTTGAGTCCCTTGATCCACTTGGTGAGGTACTTTTGGGGTCATTACAGTTGCTGCAGGTGTCGGGTAAGGTACATCCCAAATGGGGCATTGTATTCAAGTATGGGCCTGATGAGTAGAGTGGCACAATGACCTCTCTTGATCTAGATGTGAAACCTTTCAGGATAAGGTGGGCTATATAGAAGGTCTTTCTAACCACTTTGGCAACATGATTGTCAAAGGAGAGATTATTATCTACTTGGGTCCCCAAATCCCTAATTACTTCTTCCGTACATAATGGATTGCCACCTATGTGGTAATTTGTGGGCACTTTGTTTTTCCCAAAGGGGATGACTATGCATTTTATAGCATTTAGCTTTAGGCCATGGCTCTGGCACCAGTTATCCATCTCTGTGAGACCCTTTTGGAGGATGCTTGTGTCAGCTGGAGAGTCGATTATGGCACCCAGTTTGCAGTCATCTACGAACTTGGTCAGCCATAGTCCTCCTGTGTTAGCCTGTACCTCAGAGAAATATATACTGAACAAGAGACGTCCCAGGACTGAGCCTTGTGGGATGCCACTTGTAACTGGTGTAGAGTCTGACATGGCACCTGCAATTCTGACCATGTGGGTGTTATCCTTGATCCAGTTTGCAATCCATCTTGTGACATATGTGTTGATATCTAAGCTGGTGAGCTTATTTATGATGCCTGAGTGGGGTATTGTGTCGAAGGCTTTTGCAAGGTCCAGGTAGGCTGTGTGGACTACCTTCCCTATGTCTATGGCCCTGGTAACTGTTTCAAAGACGTCAACCATGTTCAAGAGGCAAGATCTGCCCTTAACAAAGCCAAATTGGGTAGGATCCAGTGTCTGGAGGTTCCTGATGTCTTTGTTTATGAGTTCCATGATGATATGCTCCATAGCTTTGCAGACCAGGCTAGTCAGGCTTATAGGGCGATAGTGTCAAGGGTCCGTTGTGGCACAACCTTTGTGGAGCGGGACCACTGTTGCTGTATGCCATTCCTTGGGTACATATCCTGTAGTAAGTCTGATATTGAACAGTGACTTTATGTGAGGGTTAAGTTCTTCATGAAGCTCATGTAAGACGCAGCCAGGGACACCATCCGGTCCCATTGATGCTGTGTTATTGCTTTGGAGAGGGCAGCTCTTACCTGTTCATCTGTGATGTCAGGGAGGCTACACTCTGTTGGGATGGACATTTGCTCTTTTGGGGGGATGGGGGGAGAAATTTGCACTGAACCTGTCTGCCAGGATGTTGGCAATGTCTGTGGGTTCAGTGTATTTTTTGTCATTATGCACTAACTCAGAGCATATCTGGGAGTTGCCACCCAGGTTTCTGACATAACTAAAGAAGGCTTTGTGATTGTCTTTAGTGTCTTGAGCAATTTTTCTTTCGAAGCTGGCCTTAGATGATTTTATAAGTGATCATAGCTTCTTGCTACTACTGATCAGAGATGCCTTCCCTTTTTGGGATTTTGCTCTATCATGTAGTAGCCTCCTCCTTTTGCTGTATAGCTTATTTATGGCCGGAGTCCACCAGACAGGTCCCCTACCTTTGGAGGAGTGCGTCTTGGTTTCATTTGGGATAGCATGATCCATGCATTCCTGTAGGTGTCCATAGAATGCATTTGTAAAGGATTCTGCGGTTTGAGCCATATTTTCCACTGGCCCAGGGGCTTTGAAGGATACCACCTCAGTTTTGAGAAGTGTGACGTTTGCTTTTGAGAAGTTCTTCACCGAGATTACCTTGGCTGGGGGTGGGGGCAGGATATGGATGTCCAGTGAGATAAATGTATGGTCTGACCTTACCAATGAGGGGTATACCTCTGGTGTGGAACATAGAGTCCCCATGTTGGTGATTACCAGGTCCAATATGTTTTCCCCTCTTGTTGGGGTGGTGACAAGTTGTTCCATAGCATTTGAGTTTATAAATTCTAGGAACCATTGGGCGAGGGTGTTGGGGCCTGAGTAGTATTCCCAGTCAGTGTTTGGGTAGTTGAAGTCACCCAATATAATGGTGTTTGGGGAGACCTTCATATTCTCCAGTGTTCTCAGGAAAGCCGAGTGGGGCCCCTGAGTATGGGAGGGTGGTCTGTAGCAGGCTACAAACTGAAAGGCAGTTTTGCCCACTGTTAGTTGCACATAGATGGTCTCTGATGCTTCGTGCAGTGCTACTAACCTGGAGGTGTGTGTATCTTTGATGTATATGGATACTCTCCCTCCTTTTGTGGTTCGGTCCGGGTTTTGTGGCCGAAAAGCATGGTATGAAGTATAACCTGGTAGTGCTGGGGTGCTTTTGGGAGCCTTGAACCAGGTTTCTGTTACTGCACAGATATCAATATTCTCCATACTGAGGAGAGCCTTGAGTGCATGCATTTTGAGGTGTAGACTTCTGTCATTGAGCAGCATTACCCTTAGTTTCTTTTACCTTGTATTGTCTATGGAGGTGGGTTTGTCTTTTGAGCCTTGCCTAAAAAAGGCGCTATGGGGGTGGCAAGAGCCTTAGCCAGTATTCGAAAGCCCACGGGTGACAGGTGCAAGCCGCCCCTAGTGAAGCAATGTGGCTTGTCGAGCATGTCATCCCAGGCTGACAGACACTGGATCCCCTTTGAATGACACCAATACGTTAGCCAACTATTAAAATTGATTATTTTGTCTTTATACTTTGGCATCATTCTTGATGAGGGTAAGATGCTACACAAGGTCAGGGTCATACCAGCCTGGGCTACATGATCAGAGAGCTCCTCTATGTCTCTTTTCATGTAGTCCAGGTGGGAACGTCTCAGGTTATTCACACCAGCATGGACAATGATGGAGTCATATTTGTATCTGCTTTGGAGTGACCTGAGTGCATGTGTTATGTGGCAGATCGTGGCACCCGACAGACAGCTTACAGTGACCTTCGCCTTGTTCAGCCTGGTGAGTTGGACGTCAGTGTGTCTGACAATAGAGTCACCTATTACAAGTGTATTAGATGTGTTGTTTAGCCTTAAGGGCAGTGACTGTGTGGCACACTGACTTTGTGAACTATGTGATATGTAGGTATTGTTGTGGGGTAGCAGTTGTTTGGGTGTCTGCTTTGGAGGTCTCTGCTGCTTAGGCAGATTTTTATTTAGAGCCTCTGAGTATGTTTTTGTGTGTTTATGTGTTTGGTTTGCTGTTGCTATAGGTCTTTGTGAGACTGTATTTGTGGTGTGTGTGGTTACCTTCTCCTCCTGATAGACTGTGCCAGTTATGGGTCGAGAGAGCTCAGCCTCCAGTTTGTCTGTATAGTTGCATCTCTCACATATATCTGAGTTTGTTGGGAGGAGGAGAGGGTTGTCTGTGTACATAAGGCAGTTGTAACATTACCTCAAAATTCCCATATTCACCAGCTGGACTGGAGAGTACACACGAAACTGACCTTTGGACATGTCAGGATATTATGATGAAATACTCTTTTGACTGATCAAAAAGGATCAGTAGGGTGTTAAGTGTGTAAAAGAGTATAACAGGGGTTTAGTGCTTAAGTTTGTTGGTGTTTTGGAAAGATTATCTGCAAAGGAGTCCAGACAGAACCATGACACTTCCTTCAGCTATGTCATAAATAGCAATGTACACTCATATATGTCCTGAGTCAGGGCCACCTGTAAATAACTGACAATGCCAACATCTTGTCAGACAGGCCCATACCTACATACCCACCTCCCACTGACAAAAGGCCCTATCATCATACCAGGAGATATCACATGTAGAATGGGTAAACAGCTCCTTCCAAAGCTGAAAACATGGCATCAATTGGATTACATTGTTTCCCTATATGTGTCATAAATGAACTTCAGAACAAACAGACCCTGCACCTGAACAGTCTGTTAAGCCTCACCCTCTCTACAGGATATGAAACTGCTGAATGGGTTACAGCAACATATGGCACACTCCACAAGTGTTGGTGCACAACAGACCATGGGAACTATAGTCTTATAAGCCTATGAAGTCTGATCTGCAAGGCCATGGAGTCCATCATGATTGAAGTCATAAACAGAGCTGTTGGAAGCCGACACAACACAGCCCTACCAACTTTGGTTTGGTTATGGGCAGATCATGGTTCCCAAACCTGCTAGATTGTTAGCAAGGCAGCCACCCAGGACATACATCACTGAAATGAGCTACACATGTCCCACATAAACATGGAATAGCCCTTTTTCAACATCCCAGACACATGTCGTATCCACAAAATCAACAATCTGTGCATAAATATGTATTGTCATATGACGGATTGGCAACTGGTCCACAGATAGACCACACAAGCTAAGCATTGTGGAGTCCTGTTCAAGCTGTTAACACCTGCTGTCCCCCATGGTGCAGTCCTGGGATTGCATAAAATGAAGTGCACACACATTACCTTGTCTAGTCTGATGATGTCAGCATCCTACAAATATAGCAGGAGAAATGAAAACACCCAGTAAAGCATATAGCGTGTTGTGTTAATGCGTATCTCTCTAGTATCATAACCTAGTTAGATAGGGTTTGAATCCTGCAATTGTTGAGTGCATGCATGTAACACTGTTGGTCAATGGGTTGTGGGTTTTGCTTTTACTACTGTATGACATATCAGTAAAACAACAGTATGTGCATTGCACACTTCAGGTATCTGTGTGGCAAATACATATATGTACATGTGACCTCAATTAGTTCATAGGTGTGAAGTCTGCTTTCTACATAAATACGTCTGTTACCGTTGACAGATTGTGCTGCTGCTTCTCAGACCTTAGGTCACATATGTATGTTTGTGACAAGGCCAGCCACTGTAGTGATCTGTGGCCTAGGTCATCTGTGTTGCACACCCCCATGACAGTTTCTATAGAATAGTGTGAATGAGGGTTCATGCCTGGGGTATATTTCAGACATGTTCAAACACAACAAAGTCTGTCAATAATGGACATTCATTATAGGTGTACAACAACTTTGTGGATATGCATACAGACCCCTTATTGCTTATGTGATACACCGAGGGACTTCAGAATACCTTTGGAAATGTGAATACCAAAGGACAGATGACATAACATGTGGCTGTATGTACACATCGGTAACCCTTCTACATGTCGTGGGCTACTACCTATGTGGTACTGTTGGGATACTATGTTTATTAAATGTGAATGACTATGCTATAGTTGGCTTATAGTTTTACAGCATGGGTTGGTCAACAGGTCTCTGTCTGTATGATACCCTTGTGGAGGATATGTATCTCATCCAGAGAATGCATTGTAGGCCACTGTATGCATTACCAGATGTGGACGGACATATCCCTAGAGTATTTGCTTGTACCTAAGAGGGCTACATGCCAAACAGTAGTGGTCCCAGGAATGGGTGGCGGTCAATACCACTGGTTACTGGTATAGTATTGTACAGGAAGGATCCAAATGCTACTGTGTTTCCTACATCTGTGTGTCAGTTGTCAAGACATCATCTAACGATTGGTTATAGTATGGCTGTTGAGGTTGTGTATACTACCAGAATGCAAACCAATGACCGGTATTAACAGTATCACCCACAGCATAGTGTCAAACTATGTCATACACACATATGTACCCAAGTTAAAGCATATGTGTAGTAAAATGCATACTTTCCACCAATAGAAACTATGAAGTGTTAACACTGTGTAATACAGGGCATGTCACCCTTCCCATGTGTACACTATGCATGTACATGCAGACAGTGCACCTCCACCATGTTCACAAATGTACACCTGCAAATCTGTACTGCACACATCACACATGTACTAATACATCATGCCTGCACAGATATGCCTACAAGGATATCATTACACTTTACTGTTTTTAACATGCTAACATTGCTACACTGCTATTAAGTCACCCTATGCATCAGCACCATGTTAGCCTGTTCCTGCATCAGTGTTACAGATGACAGGAGGTGGCACAATTTCATCATATGCACAGGGTGTGTTGTTGGTTTGCCAGAGTCCGACATTGACCCATCCAATTGACATGTATGTGTGTGTGTGTGTGTGTGTGTGTGTGTGTGTGTGTGTGTGTGTGTGTGTGTGTGTGTGTGTGTGTGTGTGTGAGGGACAACAGTACAGCATGGGTCAATGTTGAAGTAATGTGTGTGTGTATGTGTTAGCCCTAGGTGTTTGGTTTATGTGTGTGTGTCTGCATGCACACAGTTCCACCATGTGGCTGCCAAATACGGGAAGTTGTGGGACAGCCACAGACTGTACCTGCCAGACTGTACAGATCACCGTCTCTGGCCATGGACACAGTACCTGTGCCTGGCAGGGGTGCCACGGACAGTATCGGGTACTAAGCCAGACTGGGTACTATGATCAGAGGCAGAGGTATGTCGACTGGACCCATGTCCCTGCTGGGACTGGCCAGAGCCACGTGCATGTGGTCTTCTATGACGGTCTATTGACAGCCCAGCCCTAACATTGCTCGGGCTGGTACTGCCACTACGGGAGCGGCTGTGACTTGTGTGTCATCTGCGACGACTGCCAGCTGATGGTGTTGCTGGCATACATCCACGTCAATGTCTCAGCCATCCTGCACTGTCCTGGCACATGGACATGACATTGCAGAGGACATCTAGTGTCTTCCCCCAACATCTATCAATGACCTTGGTGTAATTAAGGATGGCACTGGCAAGGTCACAGATACTGTCATTGATAGCAGTGTTATGGGCCCTCTGTGCCCTTAGTCCTTGCCTGGTGTACTGTTCCATACGTGTTTGTGCCTGCATTACAGCCCGGAACATACCTGAGGTTGTAAGACCTGTGGGGGCACATCTGCCAGGGGCATTATGACCAGCAGTGTTCCCACAAGAACTCCTGGGCATCTCACTATGTGGTACCATTCCAGGAGTCTGGGTATGGCTGCTGTGAGGGGATGAATGTGCTATAGATACCACACCATCCTTGTCAATGCCTACTGTATGCTGTCCCTCAGCTAAGGCCATTGGTGATGAAAGATGTATTGGCAGTATGAATGTGTGCATAGATGGGGTGGAAAGCTGTGTACTGTCGATTGGCGGACCAACAACAGACCCTGTCAAACCTGCCTGTGCCACAACACATTTATCATCATTTCCACTATTTGTGGCAGTGACTTCAGGTTCCCTGCTGCACTCAACCAACACAACCTCAGCACCTGTGAGAGGAAGACAGGAAACACATTTTAAAATCTGTACATGATGTTAGCACACATGAACACATGCACACATGCACACAAGAACACATGAACACATGGACACATGGACACATGGACACATGAACACATGCACACATGCCCACATGCACACATGCACACATGAACACATGAACACATGAATACATGAACACATGAACATATGAACACATGCACACATGCACACATGAACAATTGCACACATGCACACATGCACACATGGACACATGCACACATGAACACATGCACACATGCACACATGAACACAGGAACACATGCACACATGGACACATGAACACATGCACACATGAACACATGCACACATGCACACATGAACACATGCACACATGAACACATGAACACATGAACACATGCACACATGGAAACATGAACACATGCACACATGAACACATGCACACAAATACCCTACTCAGTAAAGTTGACACCCACACACACACACACACACACACACACACACACACACACACACACACACACACACACACACACACACACACACCAACAGCAATCCAGAACATACTCATTAGTGGTTGATGGTGGAGTACAGTATCACAAGCCAAAGAATCCTATCACACGTGTCAGCATGCAGGATGTGTGTTGCTCAACAGCATGCAGTGCGAGTGTAGAGAGTCCTTGTTAATAACAGTATACATGTCTTTGATGCATGTGTGTTGTTCAATGTTTGGCCTCACCGTGGAACACATTGTGTACATGGACACAACATTGCTGTACAAGTATTAAATGCTTTCCAATGTCCTGTGCACCATCACTCATCGGTATACATACCATGGCCGGATGCACACAACTGTCAGGTGTATAGCAATGAATGCTATGTGTAGTACTGCAGTTAATGTAACTGGATGTAGTGTAGTACCATGAGCCATCATTAGGCAGCATCATGTGGTCACTCAAGGCCACTAATGTGTGCCACACTGGCAACTATCTTGCTGTACCTGAACTGCAGCACTTTGTCTACATTAACCATTTCACAGGCAGTTGTTACATGGGTGTGTAAGGTGTTCAATAGGGAGCATTGCCTAACATGAATGTGTTGTGTGTTGAAGAGTGTCGCACCGCCCCATGATAGGCCTCTACCCCTCAGGTATAGTATGTGTGCTGTGTGGATGACATTTGGGATACTGGAGTCTGACCTTACAGCAGGTGTCTAAATAGGCCATGTGTATCATATGAACACTGACTGCATATGACAAAGTGATGTATGTTGTGTGCATGTGTATTGACTCTGCCTATACAACGTCCACTACAATGTACCACAATTGGTTGGGATGCTCTGTGTATTGCATGTGTTTTAGGCAGCTGCTCATGTTACTGGGATGTGCATAGTCCCACACAAAACATGCAGAGCATGCATTATGTGTAGGTGTTTTAGATGTGTATATGGCCTACAACTCACCTATGGCATGCACATGTTATTTGCTATATTAAATGTAGAACAGTCACCAGCATGGGTCTGTTGTCTTGCTGTCACACCAGAGGGACCTATAAGGATATGAGACAGTTTGTCAGTGTCAACAACTATGGCATTGCTGCTGTGAGTTTGCAACTTTACAGTAGTACAACATGTGTCAGTCACAGGCATACAGATTATGTTCCAAATTATCAGTATTGCACAACATCAGGCTCCACATCTTCTAAATACACAGTACACATCTGACATATGCATGTTCTAACAATTGAGCTAACAGTAGTCTACAGATATGCCATGTTACCTGCACGCTCTGAGTCAACTTGCTGGGTGACTCCGGCCTCCATGATGACACATGTCTGTTGTAGTGGTTGGCCAGGAGCCACCACACTGAGGAGCAGCTCTTCCACTCTGGTGAGGGGCGGGTGTGATGCTGTACCACCACCTGTGGCAAGCTGTTGTCTGCGGACATTGGAGGCATGCTGCCGGACATGTCTAATTAAATCACTGCAGTGATGGTGTACCTGCTCATAAGTCCGGTTATGCATGCCTATGTCATTCACCCAATGGACAATATCTTGCCACAGTGCAGTGTGCCCATGCTGGTCCTGGCTGGTTCTCGAGAACAGCAGGGTTTGATGTTGTAGTAGAGTGTCTAGGATTATTTCCTCCTCTTCAGGGGAATACGAAGGTTTGCGATTGTGAGACATGTCCCTGGAAGACAATAAAACAATAATTGCGAGCAAGTCATGTGGCACACTTAACATTCTAAAGTACAGACATCAATGAAATGCCATATATAGCAACCTATTGGCTGTCAGTAGATACACACTTTTAATAACACATATCAGTGCTCAGCCCACAACTGCCTGACAGTGCCTGGCACATTCTATATATTAAACAATGTTCTGCACAGCAACAAAGTGAAACCAGTATGTAAGACTATACAACAGTACATGGCACACTGTATATGACACAATGCACCACCTAGCCACAGGAGGTATATATCAAGCTAATGGATAAAGAAATATGTCATCCATTGCAATGAATGTAAAGTACAGTTACAGTATTACCAGTATACCACAGTAGTCTTTGATGCCAAACCCCTGCCTAGCATATGTGCACAGTTGTTGATATAGGTGGCATACTGCTGTACTAGACTATACATGTTGCTAGATACACACGTATACCCTGTAACACAGATATGATTGAGGGCATGGTACAGGCATAATTACACACACATCAGACATACATACAACACACAAATGTATGTCAACCCAGATGAGCTTTACCTGTGTACCATACAGTACTGTGTGTCACTACTTACAAAACCTTATACCTGAGGTATGTAATCTGTGAGGACTACAGGGAAGACATAAAACAGTGTTTACAAGCAATGTGAACATACACCATACTGTACTGTTTAGGCCTACAGCTTCAGGTAGTACTACAGTTCATATGGGAGTTGGATTCACCAGCAGTACCACTCACTAAGCGTACATGTATTGCTTTAGCCAACAATGGGATGCCACAGTTGACAACAAGGGACTACGTCACACCGTATGCCATACTACTTTTTCTGCCTAGCAATAGCATACACATCTTTTGCGGGGATCACAGCTAGGACACAAACTACCATGACAGAAACAATTTCACACTAAGCTATCACACTTTTACAGACCTTGCACACATTCACCAACACATTCACCATCATACTCAGTCAACCTCACATAGCAATTATTGCACTAAGTACATGTGTGTGTGTGTTTCGTGTCATGGGTAGGTAATATGCTATTGGCCCTAGGGCCTACAGCAGCCTAGCCGTATGCTACCCTGGCCTTTGACAAACATGTAAATTAATTTCACTTACCCCTGACAACCAGAGCCACAGAGGTGATTACCAGGGTGTATTTCCTATCTCCCAAACAATCATCAGGAGTATTTATGACACCTGCTAATGAGGAGCTTTGTTTGCTATTGACAGGTGGCTTGTTCCAGAGTATGGCATGTCTCTGAGTTAGGACTCTATCCCTCCAGCATGTGCTGTTTAGTGAGCTGACAAGGTGTAGGGCCCTAGAGCATGTATCTGGGAGGGATTGTAATATGTTTACGTGGAGGATGTCCAACAGCTATGGGTGTGACATAGCTCAGTATGTTAGGCAGAGGTCACCTCTGGGTAAGCGCTATGCAACACAGTGTAGCTGTGGTTTTGTGAGTCGGTCTGCATAGGGCATCTGTTTGAGACCAGTATTACTCTTTGTGAGGTATGTCTGTGGCCTTTCCAGTTGCTGTAGTTGGCATTGTACTCTCTAATGGGTTTTAAGTGTGATAAGTAGAGGGGAACACTGACCTATATTTCCCCAGATGACACACATTTTGTGATGACGTGTACCATGTAGACAGAGTACATGACCAGTGTGGCACTGTGATTATCAAAGGGGATGCTACTGTCCACCTGTGTCACATGTTCCATTATCACACCTTCGGTGTTAGGTAGACTACCACCTATGTGGTAGTTAATGAGTACAGTGTTCTGGCAAGAAGGGATGGCACTGCAGTGTCAACACTGAGCTTCAGTCCATACCTTGGTCGCCAGGCGCCTGTCGCAGTAAGTATGCCCCATGTCTCTCTCCCTCTATCTATCTATCTATATATATATATATATATATATATATATATATCTACATATCTATATATATATATATATATATATATATATATATATATATATATATATATATATATATATATATATATATATATATCTACATATCTATATATATATATCTACATATATATATATATATATATATATATATATATATATATATATATATATATATATATATACACACATACATACACACATACATATAAACATCCATTGCTGTACATATAGATGTACATATAGGCACATATACAGTCCACTATTCATGGTGGGAATATCACTTTTGCGACAGTTGTGAGATATACAGTTATGTAATAATATTGCACAGTATTGTGCAGACTGCATTGAAGGTGTCCTCAGCCCATGTAGCTTTAGCAGGCCTCACTGGCTACAACACTGCAAAACTGACAGAGCATAACCACAGCGTTTAACCACCACATGTCATATACCAGCACTGCATGCTATTTTCTTTTCCACACACTACAACCTACATAGAAATATGCACATAACAACCTTCAACAACGTATATATGTACACCCTTCATAAACAGTCGCAGTATGTCCCTTGCCCTATGCACATGTACAGATACATAGAGATATGTACTGCTGCCACATATGGATGATTCACAGTATGTAGAGTACTCTTCATAAACATCTACTACATACCAGCAAATACATATGTGTTACATACCTTTCATTTGTATTGCTGTGTTCCATTTGTTTTTAAAGGAAATGTTTTTTTTTTTTTTTTTTTTTTTTTTATTCTATCTGTTGCTCTTTCTTTTTCTGTGTTTCTCTGTCTGCCTTTGTTTGTGTCTGTGTCTTTGCCTTTATCTCTGTCTCTCTCTATCTCTCTCTTGCTCTCTCTCTCCTGCTGCAATGTGTAGACAGCAAGTACAGCCTGCTTTTCTAGGTATCTGCACATGTGCATGTGATGGCCTCTGCACCAATTGGTGCCCACCATTTACTAATTGCATGCAGCCTGCTGTGTGGTAATTGCACTACTCACTGTCATAGCAGCCCACTGCTATAAAATGCTAGGTTAGGTAGGCATAGCTCTTTCAGCTTTCCAAAGTGGGGCCCATGCTTGTTTGCTGTGGACACCGTTGTGTCTGTCAGAAGGTTGGTATACTTCTTATCTCTGAAGCTAGGGTTGTAGCCAGTGATTTGCATGTTGTACTCAAACCTGAATGTTGCTGCTTCTAGTACACACTTGCCAGTGTAGAATTTTACTCACCCCTCCACATGCTTACACAAGATACATGGGAGTATATACTTTCTTTTCTAATTAGACAATTAACTGCCATACAAAAGTAGTTATTGCAATATATTCTTCTGGCACATGAACTGTTTGTGAACTACTATACTGTAAATATTAATTACCTCACTTCTGAACAGTTTGTAGTTTATTTGTGTTGACATTAGCACGGGCTGCTCAAGACAACTGGACACATTTCAGTACTGAGTATGGTAGAGCCTGAATACACATGTATATTGTTCTTCTCGGTAGGGGTGCAGAAGTACAGAGAGCATTATATATTATTGTGTGATATTTATCTTGCTGAACATACAGGGTTGCTGTGTACCTGTTAGTCTAACAAGGCAAGTAGTCTGTCTGCGTAGCTCCCACTTGTGGACATATCCAGATGGTAGCCAGAGGTTAGCCTATTATTCTTTGTCTGTGCACCACACCGGTCTTTTCTGCACTGGAACAATGGCATTGTCACAGTTGGTTGCTAACAGTACATGGCTACATCCTTTGATATTTCTGTGTTGTACTCCTACATAAGGGTATATGTGTGGGACTTGTTCCAAAGCTATTTTCAGAGTGTGTAACAGCAGACAAGCTGAAATGCCTGTGTGTTTTTGCCTCTGCCAGGCCTCTTATACACTCAGGTATATATCTGAATAGCCTCAGGGTAAGGTACATATAAGTGGGGTACACCTGTAATATATTACAGACATTAAGTTGAGACTGTGAGTGAATCAGAGCATATGTATTAATACACCTTTTCTGATGTGCATGCAGTGTGTACTATTACTTATTGACATAATTCATTAAGTGTAATTCCCCACTCTTTGGCCTACCGTCAGTACTTTTCAGAGGGATTCTGAGGGACAAAGCTAACATTTGTTGAGGAATCAGGGACATCCCTGAAAAACAGCCACAGTTGGAAAGTATGGCCTCTGCCCTATTTAAATATGCCAGTGTTTATCCTGCTCTGATACTGTGTGGGGTTTGTAAAGTGCTACTGTAACATTATTTCCTGCTAGAATGGCTGGATCTCTTTTCACAGTCATGTCATGCAATTCCACAACAACTGCTAGTAAAGATCCACAGAAAAAGATTTGTGTTATGACATTCTTATTTTCCCTTTACAGTCACTCATTGTAATGCATGATATATTTATTACAGCACCGACTTTCTGTAAATCTACTGTGACCTAGTGATACTTCATGCAGTCTATTGTGTCCAAGGTCCGGGGTTCGAGACTGACAGAAGTGTTTTATTTTGCTGCTCAGAAGAACAAGGGCCCTGCCATGCAGAGTGACTAAGGCACTTTTAAGCAGTTTAAGCTGGTTTGCGCAGGTTTGCGTGATGCTTAACAATAGCTAAGCGCACTCATGTGCACACTCGCCTAAACCCGCTTACTACTGCTTAAAAGTGCTTACTCCCACTAACCCCTGCGCTAATTTCTTTGAAGTAAAAGAAAATTGGGAGATAGGAAAGTGGTGAAAAAGGGGGCATAAAGAGGGAAAGACAGTAGGCAAACAAGCTCGGGATGTGCAGGACGGGTGTAGGGAAGGTCCATAGCTGCCCATTTCTTTACCAGCAACAGCTGTGCATATACAATAAATTTGTAGTGAAATTTGAAACCTTCCACCCCTGAGAGAGGGGTGAGGACAACAAAGTCTGTTGTACTGCCAATTATAATTATCAGTTTACATGTCCAGCGGACATGTGTGCGAAATGGGCAGCTATGTATGGGGCGTAATTTTTTTGTGAGAACAGATTGACCTTTTTTTTTTTTTTTCAGGTGAGAGTGGAAAGTGAGGTAGAGGAAGTATGTATATTTGAGGAGGTAGGTTGGGGAGGTAAACAGACAAGACAAACAAGACGCATACAGGGGCGGAGTATGACACATGGGGTAGGTGAACACAATTGACGGGGATGGATGTTTGGAAATCACAAGCCCATGAGGGGCTCTTGCCACCCCCATAGTGCCTTTTTTAGGCAAGGCTCAAAAGACAAACCCACCTCCATAGGTATCACAAGGGATAAGAAAGTAAGAGTAATGCTACTCAATGTCAGAAGTCTAAACCTCAAGATGCATGTACTTGAAACTCTCCTTAGCATGGAGAACATCGATATCTGTGCAGTAACAGAAACCTGGTTCAAGGCTCCCGAGAGCACCCCAGCACTACCAGGCTATACCTCATACCATGCTTTTTGGCCCCAAAACTTGGACTGAACCATAAAAGGAGGGGGAGTATCAATATTTGTCAAAGATACCCACACCTCCAGGTTGGTGGCACAGCACGAAGCATCAGAGACTATCCATTTGCAACTAACAGTGGGTAAAACTGCCTTTCAGTTTATAGCCTGCTACAGACCACCCTCCCAAACCCAGGAATCCCACTCGGCTTTCCTGAGAACACTGGAAAATATGAAGGTCTCTCCAAACACCATTATATTGGGTGACTTCAACTACCCAAACATAGACTGGGAGCATTACTCTAGCTCCAACACCCTAGCCCAAAGGTTCCTAGAATTTATAAACTCAAATGCTATGGAACAACTTGTTACAACTCCCACAAGAGGGGAAAACATACTGGACCTGATCATCACCAACATGGGGGCTCTATGCTCCAGACTAGAAGTGTATCCCTCACTGGTAAGATCAGACCATAAACTAATCTCACTGGATATTCACATCCTGACCCCACCCCCTGCCCAGAAAACCACAGTGAAAAACTTCTCTAAAGCAAATTTCACACTCCACAAAGCCGAGGTGGAATCCTTCAAAGCCCCCGGGCCTGTGGAAAATACGGCCCAGACCACAGAATCCTTTATAAACGCATTCTATGAACACCTTCAGGAATGCATGGATCATGCAATCCCAAATAAAACCAAGACCCAATCCTCCAAAGGCAGGCATCCTGTCTGGTGGACCCAGCCATAAACAAACTATACAATAGAAGGAGGAAGCAACTACATGATAGAGCAAAATCCCAAAAAGGGAAGGCATCTCTGATCAGTATTAGCAAAAAACTACAGGCACCCATAAAATCATCTAAGGCCAGCTTCGACAGAAAAATTGCACAGGACACTAAGGATAATCACAAGATTTTCTTTAGTTATGTTAGGAACTTGGGTGGGAATTCCCAGATATGCTCAGAATTAGTCCAAAATGACAAGAAATACACCGAACCCACAGACATTGCCAACATCCTAGCTGACAGGTTCAGCGCAAACTTCTCTCCCCCCCACAAAAGGGTAAATATCTATCCCAGCAGAGTGCTGCCCTCCTGTCATCTCAGATGCTCAGGTAAGAGCCACCCTCTCCAAAGCAAAAAACACATCATCAATGGGATCAGATGGTGTCCTGGGCTGCATCCTACATGAACGCCAAGAAGAGCTAAACTAAACATAAAACTACTGTTCAATCTCAGCCTTACTACAGGATATGTACCCAAAGAGTGGCGTACAGCAACAGTGGTCCCTCTCCACAAAGGTGGTGCCTCAACGGATCCTGGAAACTATTGCCCCATAAGCCTGACTAGCTTGGTCTGCAAAGCTATGGAAAGGATCATCATGGACCTCATAAATAAAGATATTGGGGACCTACAGACACTGGGTCCTACCCAGTTTGGCTTTAAGGGCAGATCCTGCCACTTAAACCTGGTTGATTTCTTTGAAACAGTCACCAAGACCATTGACGAGGAGAAGGTGGTCCACACAGCCTACCTGGACCTCGCAAAAGCCTTCGATACAATACCCCACTCGGGCATTATAGATAAGCTCACCAGCTTAAATATAAGCCCCTATGTCACTAGATGGATTGCAAACTCGCTCAAGGACAGAACCCACATGGTTAGAATTGCTGGAGCCATGTCAGACTCCAAACCAGTTACAAGTGGCATCCCTCAAGGCTCAGTCCTGGGACCTCTCTTGTTCGGTATATATTTCTCAGAGGTACAGACCAACACGGAAGGACTGTGGCTGACCAAGTTTGTAGATGACTGCAAATTAGGCGCCATAATTGATTCTCCATCCGACACAAGCATCCTACAAAAGGGCCTCATAGAAACAGACAACTGGTGCCAGAACCATGGCCTCAAGCTAAACGCCAAAAAGTGTATAGTCATCCCCTTTGGCAAAAACAAAGTGCCCACAAATAACCACATAGGTGGTAATCCATTAAGTACGGAAGAAGTAATTAGGGACCTGGGAACCCAAGTTGATAGCAATCTCTCATTTGAAAGCCACGTGGCCAAAGTGGTTAGAAAAACATTTTATATAACCCACCTAATCATGAAGGGATTCACATCTAGATCAGGGGAGGTCATCGTGCCTCTTTACTCATCCCTCATCAGGCCCATAATTGAGTACAATGCCCCTTTTGGGATGTACCTTACCAGACACCAGCAGCAACTGGAAAGACCCCAAAAGTACCTCACCAAGAGGATCAAAGGGCTCAAACAGATGCCATATGCTGCCCGGTTAAAGCAACTACAGCTCTACTCAGTGGCATACCGCCTGCTCAGAGGCAATCTGTGCCTGACGTATAAAGCCATGTCCAACCCAGAATTAATGGACATGCTGCACCTCAGAAAATCCAAATCCCATCAAGCTATGTGCTCGAGAGACTTGAACCTCAGCACTGAAATAAATAGGACATGCTGGAGGGACAGATTCATAACCCAGAGGCTCCCTTCACTCTGGAATAAAATCCCAGTCCAGGTTAGGCAGAGTCCCTCATTGTCTATCTTCAAGAGGAATCTTGATGAGTGGATGGGAGATCGTAGGTTTAACCTGGGTATCACTTCTGTGTCACTGTTAGACAGTATACTAACCTCGAAAAAGGGCATAGCAAAATTCATTTAAAATGGGTGGCGAATGCCAAACACACTCTGGCTAGGCTTATAAATGCCCTAGGGCAGATAGCCTAGTATGAACCTATGAACCTATGAGCCCACAGATGGTAACAGTGGAACTGAGATCCCCACCCATGGGCAGTCTCCACTGCACCTTCACAGCCCCGAGGGTGGCTGTGCTGGGGGCTGCGTAGGAGGGGCAGGCTCACCCATGAGTCATGGCACTCTCGCCTTGAGCTGGCATAGGGGATCAGCGACTGAACACTGGATCTCCCTATGCACCACAGCCCGGACTCTTCGGAGAGTGACAATTGGCCCTTCTCTGCTCACACTTGTACGGGGGGGATGAGCCCCATCCCCTGCAGCGCTTCCACATGAAGGTGGCACAGGACCAATGGAGGAGGGGAGCCCAGGCTGAGTATCAGACCTGCTGGTGCCAGGTGCAATCGCCAGCTGAGGAGGGACAGGTGGGTCCGCTGGGACCGGCCTTCCCATACGTTCTGTGATTCGGTGTGTTTAATTACAACATAAACAACAGCATTCCAAATTAGTTGTAACAGCATGCAGTAACAACATTCCCATTAACTCAACACACCAAGGTTCTAACAGTTGAACAGCAAGCATAACCCATGCATATATTGAACGACAGTGGACATTCCAACAGCATGCAGGGATGATTGGTGGCAACAGGCCACCAAGATTGTGGTGTTTGAACAGGGCACATGCATCAAAGTAAATGCAGATATTTGTAGAACAATAGGACATATGTCCCAACAAATGTTTTGAGATTAGACATACACATTGAGGTGTGGAATTGCATTGTTTATGCACATACATTAGGGTGTAGAAAGAAACCTCAATTAACATCTTATAAGTACCTTTAGTCTACACTACATTCCTGTTGACTGCAGGTGTATATCCCCTACATGTATTATTACACTTGGCAACATGCATTAGGTTGTGTAATGGGTTTGGTTAGTTCATTATATACCTGACCTATATCTAACATACTAACTGTACAAGATGCAGATGTTACTGCTACATAGTTATTTATTTTATTTATATTTCTATATCTACATATCTGGATGTGTTCATGTGACATTTTCAGTTACATTTCTACAGAACCCTACATTTTGTGTAGCACACACACATTTCTGAGGAACACATTAACAAGCTAATTGTATGCCAGATTTACTTATGCATGCCAACCATTAACTGACTGTTGAGGACTGTATATATGCTTCACAGCTACTGGCACTTCCATCATCCACTTTATATGGGACTGCCCAACTGTGGGTTGACAGCACTTATTACAACAGTACTATTTGTATAATGCAAGGGTACAACAACATTTCAAAGTAAGTGACACAGACACACTCCAAGTATTATACCTTTATTAATTACATTACACACTTTTCTACAGGCTCTCTCCTTTATTTGATATTACAGTGCATATGGAAGACATATTCAAGACATATTATACCTTTATTAATAGGTTACAACACTCTTTTTCAGGCTCGATCCCTTATTTTATATGACATTTCATGCAGAGATATTATTCCGGACTTATTTTACCTTTCTTAATGGGTTACTAAACTCTTTTTCCGGCTCTCTGACTTATTTTATATAACAGTACATGCAGAGGAATTATTCAGGGCATTTTATGGCTGTATTATTGGGCTACAACACTTGGCTCTCTCACCTATTTTATATAACAATACATGCAGAATAATTATAACCTGCCTGGTGGCACAGTCTTAGCATCCTATCTGCATAGGCTTGCTGATTCCCAGCACGGATACCTGCAGCTGTGAAGTAAATGAAGGGATATTGAGACATACCTATCCATTATATAGACTAAATTAGCATGTCTTACATACTGCATTCCATGGCTACCTACTCAGTAGTGGGGAATCTTGCATGTCACAGGCCTCCTGTATCCATTGGTTCAGTAGTTCCTGCTTCTGTCTCTTCAGGTCTGCATGGTGGTGACGGACCTGCTCACCAGTCCGAGGAACACCTGTGGCACTGGTGAGATCATGAGCTAACCAGTTCCAAGCCTCTGCTTTGTACTCCATCCCTTGGAATTGGCCCTGCAGGAGTCTTGACTCATGACGGTGGACAAGGAGCCAAACCATGTATTTTGACTCCTCGATGCCCCAGCATTGCGCTCAAAAGCAAGTACCCTCCCCAGCACCAGCCATTCTAACTGCAGATGGGAGCTACAATCAGTTATGGTGAGTATTCCTGCCTATGGGGCTTAAATATGCTGCATTTCCCACACTTTTTTGTGATTGGCCATTTTTGAAAATTCTTGGCTGACTGCAGACCTGTTTAGCAATGGTTAATCTACCATTTATAAGTATATATATGTTAACAGTGGGTATTTATCCTTTGTTGTCATGGCTTAGTGGTTCAGTACTTTGATTATGATGCATGGTGTTCTGGGTTTGAACCTTGCCATTGCTTTTTATTTTACTACTGTCCAGACAGGCTAGGGGGTGTGGCTGTGTTTAGGCAACTTTGCTCTACGTTGCCCGACGGTGCACTGGCTGGCGCGGCGTGCACCTCTGCACAAACCGATTGTGCTTGGTAAAGCTCTATTTAGCTATGGGCAACTATATTGTGCTGGGTAAAGTACTGCTTAACTATGAGCAACTATATTGCGCTGGGTAAAGCGCTATTTAACTATGGGCAACTATATTGCGCTGGGTAAAGCGTTGCTTAACTGCGGGCAATTATATGTCAGGATCCTTTATAAATATACATTTTGTTATACATAGTTCATTTCCATGCTTTTTAGTAAAATTTTAATCATATATGTCAGAAATTATTTCATATACTAATTTAAAACATAAAAACAAAAGTGGAGTGGTGGGACTCGAACCGTGAATGCCTCCTTTTTGTGCGAAAGCTCTACCACTATGCTATTGCTATTTGGCTTAATTTGCATAAACATTCCTTATTATGCTGTTCAATGTCGAGATTGCTAACTGCAGCTAAGCAATGGGCACACCTGCGCAAATACGGGCAGCTTTATCGGGAATTAGAAAAAAAAAAAATTAAAGTTTTACTTTTCATAACTGTACTGGGGGTTTACAATGTGAGGGAGTGTAGTGTTGGGTTTGTAGACATTTGAGCGGACTCGCTCATGTGTGTTGACATTTCACAATTCAGACACTTGCAGGGGCATGGACCTTTGGACTGCTCGGCAGTCAGACACGCCCCCTGCCTTCCTGCATGGTCCGTGTTGGACTTGGAGTGGAGTCAGTGTGCCCTCATGAATATGCATGACATGCTGATGTCATACCATTCAACTGCAGTTTCCAAGTAAGACTTATTTAGTCTTACACGGAGGATTCGTGAATCCGGGGGTCAAGTGTTTGAGTTTCCTGTTTTTGTATTTCTGAATACTGAATACTGAATAGTATTTTTGAATTCCTTGTCTTGTCAGTTTGGACTCATTTTGTCACCCGGTTGGATGTTTAAAGTGTTTTGGAGAGGGTTACTTCACTTTTTGAATTACAAGTTTTCCTTTATTACTACTGTACTGTTGTACCTAATTAGTAGAGTCACCAGACCAGGTCACCGACCCAGCTATCAAACTGCAAAGAAAAAAAATGCCCAAGAAGAAGTAAGAACAGCACTAATAAAAATGGTTGGAGAAGGCAGCAAGCACACGTGAAATCATCACAGATATGATCAAGACGTTGGGTGAGTTAGGGGACAAATGGTTTCTGAGAGTATTCATAACAGCATGGAGAGAAAGGCATATCTCAGGTGACTGCAAAATATGTAGTCTAGTGTCAAGGAGTAGCAACAAAGGGGATGTTTACAACTGTGGGCTGTACTGAGGTATCAGACTCCTGTCACACTGCGTTAAAGTGCTGGAGTGAGTGACTAATAAATGAATATACAGAGTTGTAGAAAGTAAGATGGGACATAAGCAGTTCAGATTCAGATCAGGATACAGTGCAACTGAACTGTTGCTTGCAGTGAGACCGATAGTGGAGAAAAAGTTGAAGATGAGGAAAGAGTGCAACCAGCATTCCTTGACTTGGAGGAAGCATATGACAGGATGCCAAGAAAGCTGATCTGGAAAGACCCACAATGTTTTAAAGTATTGTAGGTAATGTAAAAAAAAAAACAATGACACAAGTATAAATAGTGCTCAGACGCACAGCGGTGTTTTCATTGGGAGTGGGTGTGTATTAGGGTCGTTATCCGAGTCCACTGCTCTTCATACTGGTGATAAACAGATCAGAGGGTACAAATTAACAACGTTGCATTAAGCAGTCAGTGTGACATTGCAAGCAGACTCTGAATACGAACTTTAGAAAATGATAGGGAGGTGGAATGGAGTACAAAAGTGAAGGCATACGTGATAAAATGAATGCAGACAAGACACTTATCATTGCAGCAAATGGGGGAATCAAAATAAGCTGAAAACTGAAATAGAAGGCAAAATACTGCAGCAGGTTATCACCTTCAACTGCCTGGTTGAGCCAGTAAGACAGAAGGTAAGTCTGAACGAAGAGGTCAAAGCCAAAATCAGAGGTGCTGCAGCCTACTGCCACAGACTTTTGGGTAGTGTGTGACAGGAAAATATTAATGAAGCTAAAAGTATGGTCTATAAAACAGTGGTGTGACCAGTAATGCTGTATGGTACAGACATCTGGCCAGTGAAGGCAGATCAGTTAAGAAAGGTAGAGGTATAGAGATGAAGTGTCTGAGATGAGTGGTAGGATGCACACTGTGGAAGAGATGAAGGATTGTTGATATCAGAGGAGAAGTTAAAGTATTTTCAACTGTAACAAAAATCAAAGTGAACTGATTGCGATTGCCCCAGAACATCTAGAGAAAAGCAGAAGACAATCTAATAAAGTAGATTTGGGAGAGAAAGAAATAAGGCAAGATGAAGCAAGAATTTCCAGCAAAGGGATAGAAAGATTTCGTGAGAGATGACCCGTGTCAGACAGATATGACTGTCAAAGAAGGTAAGAGAATAGCACTGAATTAAGAGAGGTGGCAACATTTGACACAATACTGCAGACCATGTAAAAATGGGCTAAAAGCAGTTCGATGATGATGATGATGACTGGAGAGTGGAATCGTTCATTTATTATATCTCTGTTTGTTGTTTGCTTGTATGTTGTTCTGTTTTTCTGCCTGTTTGCTTGTGTGAGTAAGTCAAATACAGGGACTCTTTCAGAGCTACAAGCTGTAATAAAATGGGAGAAGAAGTACATCTGAATGATAGAAAAGCACTGCTTCTATAGTATTTGTTCTCAGAGAACAAGAAATAAAAATCACTGACAGAGCCAATGCACAATTTGACAAGAAAATATGCATACCGATCCCCAAAGATATTTCCATCTGGCACATTTACAAGGACTCTTATTATGATAACTGATAATTGATAATTATTTTAGCTTTAAATGGGTGAACTGAGGAATGGCAGAGAGACTCGTAACTGTGTGTCCCATAAGAACGATACCTTAGTGAAGCATTCAACTGAGTATTCTGGCTGAATATAAGGACAGGAAGTTAAGTCTGAAGAAGAGTTTTAAATTAATTGAGACTAGGCAATAGATTTTATAAGGCATCTGAGAATAAAGCAGTGTTTCATTTTAAGACTCTTTTATATTAATGAATAAAAAAGATAGATCTCAACATAGTAAGAAGCATAGCAGTTTTAGAAAGATTGATATAGAAGGTTTGTTCTAGCCGTTTACAATTGACTGGATGTGATTTTTACACTAGTTGTGTGCAAAAAAGTGAAATTCAAACAAAAAACAGAGTCTTCTGGGTTAAAAAGACCTTTACTGGTGTCTCCTTTACAAAAATAATGATATTGTCCCACATATTTCCCAATTATACATTCAGACAAATACATTCAAATTTGTACATTTAAAATGACCTCCATGTTAAGATCTGAAGGAAATAATGTGTTAAAATTAATGATAGACCTGGTTTCTAGAGCCAGTAACTTGTCCCTATATAACTCCCCATGTTGGTGCATGGGCTTGGCTAGTACACTGAAAAATAAAGAGGAATCTGTCCCCCATGGTTAAAACAAAAATGATATGCAACTGGACTATCCAGTCTCCTGTGCCTGATGTCCTCCACATGCTCCAAAATGCGTTTTTTAACTTGTCTCTTAGTCTATCCAATGTACCACTTACTTGCAGAGCAACCAAATCCCACAATATAAACCAGTTCACTAAAGTGACAAGTGAAACTCTGTGTAGCTTTATATACTCTTGTCATTAATCTTATTGTCATGTAGATTCCTTACCCTAGGACCCAGAAGACTCTTTGTTTTTTGTTTGAATTTTGCTTGTTTTTTTATTGAAAAAAGTGTAGTAACCAAACTATTTCTTGTGGGGAATGCTTGATTTAAAATGAGCATGCTGTTTGGTTTGTCCAATCAACTTGCATGTGATTTGCATTAATACTTAAGGCGAGATAGTATTTAAGTTGCACATACAACAAGAACTAAGATTTCTCCACCTGACATGACACAAGGTAGTTTAGACTGAAATATTTGGACTGCATTAGGTACACAGACTTAGCTTTAGAAAAACAAATTACCACACTGATGTTAACACAGTTATCAAATCCCTGCTCTCCTGCTGTTAAAATGTGATGACATTTCCTTGCAATTTCCTTAATCAACATGCTTAATTGTGTTGCCTTGGATACAGTGGCTTCATTTTCTTCTTGGCTAGTTTTTTGTACTTAATTATTTCAGCACTCACCCTAAAGAATATGTTGAGTAAAATAACACAATTTTCTTGTCTAGTTCATAAAATAATATAAAAAGTTTTCTTGTGGTTTCATTTTATTTCATTTTCAAGAATGCAGTTATCTTACCTTTTCTCCAAATTGAAAACAGAGGTCTTTTCTATGCAAAACATGTGCTTATTACAGGCACACTCATATTTAGGGGATCCTATAAGGGCTGAAAACAAAACACATCACAATGTTGCAGAAAGTAACCGTTAAAATCTCTATACAATTGGAATTTATGGATAGAATTATTTTCCCCTACTGTGCACTTATTAATTTGTAATGTAATTATAATTGTAGAAAAGCATAACAGAGATTAATTATGTTACTAGTATTAATTTATGTAAAGGATATAATGCTGGCATTTATAATGTTTACAAGAAAAATGTCAGATACATGTATGTATGTGTATGTGTGTGTGTGTGCATATATATATATATATATATATATATATATTGCTTAACCAACATTGCAGAATGTTTTCATTTGATCTCTGGGTGTATTTCTTTGCAGATCTCTTCCTCAAGACTCAAGTTTACTGGATATGATATCCTGAATTCCAAACTAGTGCCCCTTGTAGCTCATCTCCATTTACCTAACATGCATTCATTGTATTATTTCATAACAGCAAAGCTCTGTCCTCTAGAATCTGGACTGTTGTCATGGAGAAATGACACCTGTTTACATGCTGGCGGTGTTGGTTCAGACAGCAGTCTTATCTGCAGAAGATCATCTTGAATCTAAATATCATCGTTTCTCACACATCAAATACCTTATTCTTAGACACACAAAACACTTGTACTGCTTCAAGCCCACACAATTAACTCACCTTATTCAAAGTTTATCATTAATTGATGGGGACATCCACCCCAACCCAGGCCCAAAAACCTCCACAATATCCCCTAACCCCCAACAAAAGATAACTACGCCTACACCACATTCTAAACCTCCTAAATCTCTCACAATAGCTCATCTTAACATCCGTAGCATTTTCAACAAACTTCCAGCTCTTCACACCCTTCTAGAAGTCCAACAATTTGACATTCTCTGTCTTACCGAAACCTGGCTCAAACCCACAATAAAAGATAATGAAATCATCCCCCCTGGCTATAACATCCTAAGACAAGACCGTCTTAATAAAAAAGGTGGCGGAGTAGCTATACTCTTTAAATCTGGACTAGATGTAAACAAATCAGCCCAATCCCCTCCATTTGACACTAACGCAGAACTTATTATTTCCAAACTCTCCCTTAACCCACACAAAACTATTAACATTATCTGCACCTATCTTCCCCCAGGCAACAATCCCCTATATTAGAAGACCTACTTAACTGGTTTTCAACTAATATTCTTCAAGAAACTATATTGTTAGGTGATTTCAATATTGATTGGAATGTATGTAAACAAACTAATCCATCCACCCTTATCAACCTGCATGGATTCTACCAAACCATTAACTCCACAACTAGAATAAATAAAAGCAATAACAAAGATACCATACTTGACTGATTCTTGACAAACAGTCCCCAACAAAAGTATTCAACAGGTACCCTCCTAGATGACCTTAGTGACCACTCTCTCACATACATCATTAGGCACAAAACTCATCTAAAAACACCTCCCCTAATTTGCTTATCTCGCAGCAAAAACATTTTGACCCTCATCAGTTTCAAAATGATCTTAGCCTGGTTGACTGGTCTCCTCTAAACACTCTCCCAACAGACGACGCTGTTAACCAATTTAATAAAACCTTTCTTACTATTTTAGATCAACATGCCCCCATGCAATCTATTCGCATGAAATATAATACAGCCCAATGGCTTACAACCAACATGAAACAACTAATCCTTAGTAGGAATAAGGCCTGGACTAAGTAGCGAACCTCCAAAGACCCCATTGATCACCTTAGCTACAAACAAAAAAGGAACATAACAAAGTTAGCTATCATAAAAGATAAAAATAACTTTTACACCCAGCTACAGCAATCCTCCCACCACCATCCACATACATTTTGGAAATCTATTAACACACTTCTTTCCCCCGGAAAAGTTGAAACTCCCAATCCACTTGGCTCCTGCCCTGACTCTCCCTTACAAACAGCTAATGCTTTCAATAATTTCTTTACTTCCACAATACTTAAACTGGCCAACCAACAAAGCCCTGACCCCTCTTTATTAGGTAGCCCAAGCTTCACTCCTCCACTTATGCAACTTAAATCTATACCTACCTCCTATATTCTAAATTTACTTCAAAAACTTAAAGCTTCTACCCCCTCAGCCGACAAACTACCAGCCGAATATCTCCAGCTAAGTGCCAAAGCTATTGCCTACCCTATCTCTATACTTATAAACAGAACCATAAAAGAAAGTACTATACCTTCACTCTGGAAAATCTCACACATCATCCCCCTCTTCAAAGGGGGCGATTCATTTGAGTACTCTAACTACCGCCCTATAGCACTGCTATCTCCTATTGCTAAAATAATGGAGAAATGCATCCACAAACAGTTACTAAATCACCTCCTATCTAACAATCTCCTCGCTAACTGCCAACATGGCTTTCGTCCTTACCATAGCACCACCACAGCCTTATTATCCTTTATTGACTCCATTAATATTAACCGGAATAGCAATCTCCTTTCATCAGCATTCTTTGTAGACCTGTCTAAAGCCTTTGATATGGTGAATCACCAACTCCTCCTTCATCACTTAAAATCTCTCTCTCGATAATCTTGCCTTAAGCTGGTTCACTTCCTATCTTCAAAACCGGAAACAAGCTGTTTTATGGAACAACAATCTTTCAGTACTTCTCCCCACCACTTTAGGTGTCCCTCAGGGCTCCATCTTAGGTCCTCTTTTATTTTCCATCTTTATTAACGACCTGCATCTTGCCACCCCCCTAACTATTTGTATTCAGTACGCTGATGACACCACCATCATTTGCTCTGCCACAGACCAAGCAGACCTTCACTACCTTACCCAAAAGACATTCACCACTATTGAGCAATGGTTCTCCAATCACTGTCTTCTCTTAAACCCTAAGAAAACTAAACTTCTCCTCTTCTTACCTACACACCTGTCTCCCTCTATTAATTTTACAATTACTTCTAATAATGGCACCCTTATCTCTCCTGACCAAACAACCAAACTATTGGGTATTACTATTGACAACCTACTAAAATTTGATTTTCACATCAACTCCATCATAAAAGCAACTAATAGAAAGTTAGGTTCTCTCTACAGAATCAGAACTTTCCTAACCCCTGAAGCAAGAACTACCATAGCAAGAACACATCTTATCTCTACTTTACTATATGCTTCCCCCATTTATACTAATCTCTCTAAGCATAACATAAATAAGCTTACAACAGCCTATAACAACGTTGCCAGATTTGCCACTGCCTCTCCATATAAAACACATCACTGTCTGAACCTCTCTAACCTAGGATGGCTGGAATTACCCCACCTAATTCAGTACTATCAGCTTACAATTGCCCACAAAGCCCTTTACCACCCTGAAAATATACCCATGCTCTCCACCCTTATAAAACCCTATAACAACTTAAAAGCCCTACGCTCTTCTAATAAAATACTGATACAAACTTCTCTTTCAAAGAACACAGCAGGTGACTCCATATTTTTCAACTCAGTCGGTAAAATTTGGAATCAACTTCCTCCAGACCTTATAGCCCAGACTTCCATTACACTATTTAAGACCAAATTGAAACTCTTTCTTACTAAACACTGGCTTTGCTCTTGCATCAACCCTAGCTGATCTAGCTCCTCTTCTACCTCCACTTCTTCTCCTATATCCCTTACACTTTCTCCCAAATCTACTTATTCAAGTTTATTTTTCCCTTTCGACTTGAGCTATGACTATCTCAACTACATTCTATACTTTTCTAGTAACACTTTTGTTAACTTTTTTAAACAACTTAAATTCTTCTCTCACTTTTTTTTCCCATACCTCTACTTAAGTAACCTCCTTGTCTCTCTATCCCTCTTTTTTTGTAACTTCCTGAAATTGTTGTTTAATGCCTTGCTTATTTGTGATTTATATGTATTGTGTATTTTCTATTTACTGTTTTGTTACCATGTAGTAGATAGTGAAGCTTTTCTCCTCGGGCCTCCACTGAAAATGGACATGTATCCAGTTGGACTAGCCCGGTTAACAAATGTAAAATAAAATAAAATAAAATAAAAATAAATAAATCATCAAAAGAGAAGGAAGAAGTGGGTGCCTATGATCATGTTGCATTCATTTGAAAGAGAAAGGGGAAACATTTTTATTCTTACTGTAGCAGCATCCATCATAGCCATCACTACAGGTGAAGAGGGATCTTTCTAAAACTAAAGAAGTAGGACCTTTGTACCCAGTGTTGCAGTTATTGGGACCTGCCACCTTTGCCTCTCTCCCCAGTAGCAAATAAGGAACATCTTATGCTAGAAATGGAAACATGGACAACATGTGTTTGAACATTAACAGGTAGTCATCTCTGGCTGCAGAAGAAAAGCAAAGTTTGTCTGTAGGGTCTCCCAGCTTACCGCTACTCCTACTAATTGATGAAAGCCTAATAGTGGCCACCATTTTATATTATATTGCATAAATAATTCTCATATGTTGCCTGTGGTAAATCTCCTAAAGGGCTACATTAAGAAGTTTATGGTTTCTGTGTCTCCCCATTAGTGAAAATTCAATATTGCACAATACCCGACTTGCTGCTGTCCTTAGTGTAGCACATATACTGTTCTTTTGATAACTGTCATGTCAGCACTCCCAGAATTCTCAAAACCAAGATAATGGATGTTTGGTTCAAGGGTCAAGCTGAACAACATCAGCATTTCCCCTCCAATTTATTTGTCTGAAGGTACCATTCCTGAGATGCCTAATCAACTCAAGTACCTAATGCCTGGAAGAGTTAAGGAAGGAAAAAGGTTGCTTCAAAACTATTTTATTGTGCAGTTTCATGTGTGAGTGTATACATGTATAGGTATGTACATAAATCTACACGATAAATGTACATGTATATACATATGCACACACACACGCACACACACACACACACACACACACACACACACACACACACACACACACACACACACACACACACACACACACATACCTAATTAGAAATGCTTCTCTCCTTAATTTTTTTTTCTAAAGCTAAGTCTATGTACCTAATGCAGTCCAAATATTTCAATCTAAACTGTCAGGTGGAAACATCCTAGTTCCTAGTTTATGTGCTTTGGAATCACATAAAAGAGAAGACAATGATGTCATGAAGTTGATGTTACCTGTTTTTCATGTTGACTTGCATGCTGCAACTTAAATATTAAGTTGCCTTAAGTATTCGTGCAAATCATGTTTATTTTTAATAAGGCATTATATAGTGTGTAGAGAATATGTTTATTTCTATTGAAGTGTGATGTAATGTGCATCTGTATTTGGTCTTTCTGAAGCCTGATTATTCTGGATTATACAATAAAAGAATATTACTGTCAAAATATATGCAAGCCAACTGGACAAACCAATCAGTATGCTCATTGTAAACTGAACATTCCCCACAGGAAGTAGTTCAGTTACTTTAATTTCTCTAGACCACTAGTGTAAAAAACACATTTCAGTCGATAGTAAACTGCTTCATGAACAGAATAAAGCAATGCATTAAAAAAGCACAAGATTCTGGTTTTGGTGCTGGAACCATCCCCTAAAAGCAGCTCCATGACATATCTCTCAACTTTTACCTTCCAAAATGGACATCTTTCATTATTTACTGACTTTGTTCCTAATGGTTTGCCAGAAAACCACATTTTTTTGAAGAATAGATCAGAAATATGTGGCAAACATCTCTATGTCCCACAATAACCTACATATACTATTTAGACTTTACACAAAAGATACAACAGTAGAAACAGAAAAAAAGAAAGAAAGAAGGAAAGAAAAAAAAGATAGCAGGGAGCAATGTAGTCTGCTGTTACGTAGCATATCCAGTATATATATTGGATGCATCTGACTACAAGAAGCTGATGGATTTATTTATTTATTTGTCTTTGCTTACCAGGAAAGTTCAACTGGGTAATATCCATTTTCAGCAGAGGCCTGGGGAGAAAAGCTCCATTGGCTTACAATGCATTATGCTAAGTTCCATTTAAACATGGAGTAGTCACATTTCTATTTACATTTATACACATACAGTAGTTACATTTGTACATTCTAAGATTTTACAGAGGTAGAAGTTATGCAACTTAATAGATTGTATAGGCAGCAGTTATGTATAAAAATTGTTTTGTCGTTTCAGTGACAGGTTGAGAGTGTTCTATTTAAGGAGAATATTTGGAAAGTTGCGGTAATGGTGCTGCGGTAGCATTGTTGCCTCACAGCAAGATGCTGTTCCATTTGATTCTCAGTTAGAGCTTCTTCTGTATAGAGGCATGCAAATGGGAGTGCCTTCATTGAAGGTTGTGCATCAGGGCTGGTAACTCGGCACGTAAAAATCCACTAACAAACATTAGCGGACCGGAGTTCCGCTGTGGCGACCCCTAACCGGGATAAGCCAAAAGACACAACATTTGGAAAGTATTATACAGTGAGCACAAAGTCTTAACCTTATAATGAGCATGTGCAGCACCAGGATTGGTTAAGATGTTGTTTATGCAGTGGATTAAAACTATTGTTTGTCAGACAGTTTTATTTGTGTGGGGGATACTATTACAGAGTTTAGTAACAAATTGGGTGAAGACAAAGTCTCCTGCAAACATTATTTGACTTATTTGTGAGTAGTAAGAATTTGTTACTAGAATGAATTTCCCTTGCTTGACAACTGGACAGTAATAATTTGTATAGTGCCAAGCATTTTTCTGGATGATGAATGAGTTTGTGTGCTGTAGCATGTTAGGTAGTTGTGTAGTTCAAGCCAGTTTATTGGTTTAAGCTATGACAATGGTAAGTCTTATTAGGGAGATGGGTGGCAAATCTTGTCTATTTTATTGTAGCAGGAGGTAAGTTTCTTTCTTTGGGTATTCTTTATTTTTTTTTAATATAGGAGTGGTGTATAACAGAGTTGGCAATAAGAAGTTGGTGGCTATAGTTTTTCTTGCAGTAAATGTAAGGAATCCATTGAGTCTACAAAGGGAGCTTAGTTTCTACTGTGTAGATTTAATGGTGTGCATAATATACTAGTCACATTTGAAATAGTCTATTATAACACCTAGAAGTTTACTGCGAGTTATAGTTTCAATGACAGTATTATTTGCTGACTTGTCTTTATGGTAAAAGATTGCTTTTGGTTTTTGGCAACTTTTTGAGGTAAAAAGCATTACCTTATTTTCTTGGAGTTAAGTAGGAGGCTTGATTCTTTGAGATGTCTACAGAGGAGGAAGATTTTGGGGTAATATCTTGGTGCTTACTTGCTGTTGAAGTTGCACATATTAGAATTGAGTTGCCTGCATACTGAACTAAACTAGCATGGTGAGTGGGGGTGTGGAGGTTATTAGTAAATGTATTAAATAGGAGTTAATCCAGGATAGATCCCAGAGGTACACCTGTAGTAACTGTACTGGAAAAGCTCAAACAGACTTTGACACAAATTGCTGTGAAGAAAGGTCAGTTTGCTTTTGCTTTCTTATATTTTGTATTACTTTATTGCCTTCTTCTATTTTGAAAACTGCAATTTGTATTCTTTTAACTGTGCTTTACTTGTACTCTGCTTTAAATTGTATATTAAAACTAGGAAAAAGAACACAGCTGTGTCTTTTGTAAATCATACAGAATTTAGAACTGATCAGTTATGGTTAATGAGCTGTGAGCTGAGGTGGAACTAGGAACTAAACCTTCTATTTGAGGGGCAAAATAAACATTTTAGAGATTTACTGGAAAAGCTCACCCAGACTCTGCCACAACTTGCTATAAAGAAAATGTTAGTTTTTTCTTATATTTTATACTACTTTATTACCTTCTTCTGTTTTGTATACTGTGATTTGTTTTCTTTACACTGTGTTTTACTTGTATTCTGCTTTTAATTGCATATTAAATCTAGGAAAGAGATAACAGCTGTGCCTCTTGTGAGTCACACATAATTTGTTTGCACCCTCCCTCCCTGGTGCTGTTGTGTTGTTTAACACAATTGTCTTTCTAGTTACCTGCCCATTATGTTAATTTGACCACATATCCCCTTCCCTCTCCTCTTTCATTATCTATTGTGAGCAAGCACAAAATCACCATTTTGCGAAATCACTCTCCTTCAACTATTTAAATGTATTAGCCATTCCACTGTGTTCTATAGAACCAGAAAGAAAACTGCCCATCCCCTTTCAATCTATCTTGCTCTTTTAAAATTAGTGGCTTTCCACTTAGACAGCTAAAGCTTAAGTTACCCCCTCTTTCATATCTAATTGCTTAGTGCTAACTGTAGTGCTTAGGATAGTAACCACTTTTTTCATCTTATCTTTAATATCTGCAAAGTTTATTGAAAGATCATCAATTATTGGAGAGCCCACATACTGCATCTCAGTAGTCATCTTAGTATTAGTGTTCTGTTTTCTCTTGGTGAGAGAAGAGCACAGGGACATTATTATCTGGAGACTGCCGGTCATCAGAAAGCCTAATAACTGCTTCATAGGTGACAGCTTGGAATTTGTGATTCTATTCTGCTCCTGGCGAGAGAACACGCAGAGTGCATTGATTGCTGACTGTTTCTGGTTGGGGAGTGAGTATGTGTACCTAACGATCCTAGTTGGTCTGGTTGCTATTCAAGGCATCTACTAGGAAAAGGCTACAACAAGCCTACAGACCCTTGCATCATCTGGGGCAAGACTGTGGATCACTAAACAAGCTGAGGACTGCTCCTTATCTTGGGATTAGTGCTAATGTTTCACTACTGGTGAGACAAGAAGCAAAGGAGCATTGTATGCCAGAAGAATGAAGCTGTGGTAAGACCAGTACTAATAATAGCCAGGCAGTAGCCATTCATGTGACTCCTGTCTTTTCATCATTCTTGATAAGCTAATTATTTGTTTTCTGGAAGTCCTGCTTGATTTGTTTCTAATTTCAGAATATCGGCCAAAATACTTCATTCTTAAATTTTCAGGGTCTACTTATTAGTTCCCCTTCATGTGTTTGGCAATGCCTTGTATAGACACAGACACCTTAAGTGGACATTCTTCCTGTAAAAGCATGATCAAAATTTCACCAGTACCTAGTTGCACACAGGACAACTAGTTTGCAGTGACAAGCACTGTCCCCACAGTTGCAAACCGGATACTCCTGCCATTGCTTTATATTCTCACTCCAATTGTCTAATCAATAAAAAGGGTCTGTTGCCATGGATATGAAATTTCCCACTATATCCGTTACCCACTTGGTGCATATGGGCATCGCAAAGCAATGTAGAATTTGCCTCATATTTACTAACAACCAGTTAATTCTCAAACAAACTGATATGGTATGTGAGAGATGCATTTACACAATGTCACTGGAGGCAAAGCTCTCACATAAAAATATTCCTAATGTTATTAAGGGTGTCAGTAGTACACATGCTGCACCCATCATGCAAACAATTCAAAGCAGATGTATAGACCCACATATACTGAGGCACTTACATGTAACCTTTCTAAACCCCAAAGACCTCCTAGACAAAGTATACATAGCAAATACCCTCAGCAGCTCTGAATGCACTTTTTCAAAACAACACCACATCAGCACATAAGCCACAGCTCTACTTCTAAGCCCAAAAGGCAAACCACCATGCAATCCAACATTCTGGTCATTGGAGACTCCATTGTGAGACACACTGATGTCCCTCTCACCAGGCTGAGTAAAAAGGAAGTCATGGTCTCTTGCTTATCAGGGGCTAGGTTCCACCACATTATGCATGCACTCAGGTCACTGGACCAGAAGTGCCAGTATGATTCAGTCATAGTCCATGTGGTTGTAAATGACCTGAGACCTCCCTAGACAATATGAAGACAGACATCATGGAGCTCTCAGAATATATCTCCTAGGCTGGTGCAATCCTAGTATTGAGCATCATTTTATCTTCTCCAAGGATGATGGCATAATATGAACCAAACATGACTGACTTTACTAATTGGCTTAGTTTCTGGTATCATTCTAAATGGGTGCAATATTTGTCAACATGGAAGGAGATGGCCAACAGACCACACTGCCTTACCATGAATGGTCTGCACCTCTCCCCTCTAGGCTCCCCCATAGTGCCTTTTTTAAGTAATGCCAAACTGAAAGTACTTCCAACATAGCAAATCAAAACCTGTAAATTCTAAAGCTATTACTGCTCATTGTAGGAGTCTAAACAAAACAACTCCACTTCCTAGAACCTCTCTTCACCCTAGAGAATGCTGATGTCTATCCAGTCACTGAGACATGGTTTAAAGCCATGGAGAGCACACCGACAGTGCAAGATTATAATGCCTTGCACACATTTAGACCAGCTACTACACAGACAGGTACTAAAGGTAGGGTGTCTTGATTTACATAAAAAATAAATATACCTCAAGGCTGGTCAAACAAGACAATACACTTGAGCTGTTCTATATTCAAATCACCATAGGCAAAATCCAACACAACTACCTTGCAAGCTATAGGTCCCCCTCTATGACCCAGGAAACCATTACCATGTATTTAAACTTATTGGAACCACTCAACATCCAACCTAATACCATATTTATGGGCAACTTTAATTACCTCACTATAAATTGGGAATCCTATACAACATCAAACATACAGGCACAAAGATTCCTGGATTTTATAAATACAAACTCCCTGGACCAGATTTTCAGTACAATGACCAGGGGTGCAACCATACTGGATCTGGTCCTCACTAATATGGTAGAGTGATGTATACCCCCTAGTGTAATATTTTCCCTGGTAAGGTCAGACCACAAAATGGTCTCCTTTGAAGTAAAAATAAAACTTGGACCCCTTGCTAAAACTAGAATATTTAAGAACTACTCTAAGGCTAACTTTGTGCTATTGAGTGATAACCTGGCAAAATGCCATGGCCTTATAAACCCCAAGAATACTACTGTCTATGCAGAACTGTTCATAGAAACCCTCTATAATCATGTTAATAGTTGCACTGAGGCAGCTGTACAAACCAGGGAGAAATACAGAACTAAATGAAAAAGCAAACCACCATGACAGAATCACAAAATCAATAGGCTGTATAACAGAAGGAAGAATATCATGACAATAATTAGGAGCTGCAGCACCCAGCAGGAAAAAAAAACACTCTAATCAAACTAAAAAAGCAACTCAGAGGACAAATAGTCTACCAAAGCCAAATCTGAGGTAAATTTGGCCTACCAAGCCAAGGACATGCACAAGGAATTTTTCAGCTATGTCCACAACCTCAAAGGCAAAGGGTTCCATCCTAGGTCCTCTCCTGTTTGATATCTACTTCTCTGAAGGTTCAAGGCTCCTGAGAGCATCCCAGCACTAGCAGGTTTCACCTCATATCCGGACAACACCAAGAAAGGAGGGGGGTGTCCATATTCATAAAGGACACCCACACCTCAAGGGTGGTGGCAACGCACGATGCATCGGAGACCATCCAGGTGCAATTAACCATAGGCAAGACTGCTCTGCAATTTGTAGCATGTTACAGGCCACCCTCTCAAACTCAGGAACCTCACATGGCCTTCCTGAAAACAATGGAGGGGATAAATGTATCTCCAAACACCATCATACTAGGTGACTTCAACTACCCTAATATAGACTGGGAACACTACTCAAGCCCAAACACTCTAGCCCAAAGGTTCCTGGAGTTCATAAACTCAAATGCCATGGAACAACTAGTCACCATCCCCACAAGAGGAGAAGAGAAAACATACTTGATCTCATCATCACGAACATGGGATCACAATGTTCAACACCGGAAGTATACCCCTCACTGGTGAGATCAGATCATAAACTAATCTCGCTGGAGGTCCTCATCCCGCCCCCACCTGAAATAAAAAAGACCACAGTGAAAAACTTCTCAAAAGCCGACTTCACACTTCTAAAACTAGTGTGGTCTCCTTTAAGGCCCCTGAGCCAGTGGTAAACATTACTCAAACCGCTGAATCACTTACAAATGCCTTCTACCAGCACCTACAGGACTGCATGGATCAGGCAATCCCAAACAAAACTAAAACTCTTTGTACCAAAGGCAAGCGTCCAGTCTGGTGGACCCCAGCCATAAACAAGCTCTACAGCAAAAGGAGGAAGCTACTACAAGATAGAGCAAAATCCTTGAAAGGTAAGACACCTTTGATCATTATAAGTAAAAAACTAAGAGCTCTCATAAAATCATCCAAGGCAAATTTTGAGAGAAAAATCGCCAAGGACTCAAAAGACAATCAGAAGGCCTTCTTTAGCTATGTTAGAAACCTAGGAGGAAACTCCCAGATATGCTCAGAATTAGTTCAAAATGATGTGAAGATTACTGAACCTACACACATTGCCAACATACTGGCTGACAGGTTCAGTGGAAACTTCTCCCCCCCTCCCCCCCAATAGGAGAGATATCTATACCAGAGGATTGTAGCCCCCCAAACATCTCCAATGCCCAGGTGAGAACTGCTCTCTCCAAAGCAAAAAACACAGCATCCATGGGACCGGATGGTGTCCCCGGCTGTGTGCTCCTCGAACTCAATGAGGAATTAAACCCGCAGTTAGGACAGCTGTTTAATCTTAGCCTCACCTCAGGATACGTACCCAAGGAGTGGCGCACGGTGACTGTGGTCCCACTTCACAAGGGCGGTGCCTCCACCGACCCTGAAAATTACCGTCCCATTAGCTTGACAAGCCTTATCTGCAAAGCCATGGAGAGGATCATAATGGAACTCATAAATAAAGACATAGGAACTTGCAGACTTTGGATCCAACCCAGTTTGGCTTTGTCAAAGGCAGATCATGCCTTTTAAACTTGGTTGACTTTTTCGAGACAGTCACCAAGGCCATTGATGAGGGAAAGGCAGTCCATACAGCCTACCTTGACCTGGCAAAGGCCTTTGACACAATACCCCACTCAGGTATCATCGAAAAACTCATCAGCTTGAATGTAAACCCATACATCACAAGATGGGTTGCAAACTGGCTAAGTGACAGAACCCACAGGGTCAGAGTTGCTGGAGCCATGTCAGACTCAAAGCCTGTCACAAGTGGTGTCCCACAGGGCTCAGTCCTGGGTCCACTCTTGTTCGGTATCTACTTTTCTGAAGTACAAGCAAACACAGGAGGGTTATGGCTGACAAAGTTTGCAGATGACTGCAAACTGGGCGCCATAGTCAAAACACATCTGACACAGATATCCTTCAGAAGGGCCTCACAGAAATGGATAACTGGTGCCAGAGCCATGGCCTAAAGTTAAATGCCAAGAAATGCATAGTCATACCCTTCGGGAAAAACAAGGTTACCCCTAGCTACCATATAGGTGGCAATCCACTGAGCACAGAAGAAGTCATCAGGGATCTGGGGACCCAGGTGGACAGTAGCCTTTCGTTTGACACTCATGTTGCTAAAGTAGTTAGGAAAACCTTCTACATTGCCCACCTGATCATGAAGGGATTCACATCTAGATCAAGGGAGGTCATCGTCCCCCTGTACTCATCACTCATTAGACCTATGATTGAGTACAATGCCCCATTCGGAATGTATCTGACCCGACACCTGCAGCAGCTGGAAAGGCCCCAAAAGTTCCTCACCAAAAGGATAAAGGGTCTCAAAAATATGTCTTATGCTGCCCGACTGAAAGAACTCCAGCTCTATTCAGTCTCATACCGCTTGCTCAGAGGTGACCTGTGCCTGACATATAAGGCCATGTCAAACCCTGATTTGATGAATATGCTTCACCTCAAAAAATCTAGATCCCTCAGAACCACAAGGGCAGGAGACTTAAACCTTGACACGGTTATTAATAGATTGTGCTGGAGGGACAGATTCATCACCCAGAGACTCCCTATGCTGTGGAACAAAATCCCAGTACATGTGAGGCAGAGCACCTCGCTGGCCTTGTTCAAGAGGAATCTTGACCAATGGATGGGGGATCGCAGATATACCCCAGGGATTACTTCAGTGTCACTGCTTGACAGAGGCACAGCAAAATAATAGGCATAGTTTTATTCAAACTAAAGGGGTGGAAAAAGCCAAATAACTATGGGCTAGGCTTATAAATGCCCTTGGGCAGATAGCCTAGTATGAACCTATGAACCTATGAAGTACATGCTAACATAGAAGGTCTTTGGCTAACAAAGTTTGCAGATGACTGCAAACTAGGAGCCATAATCAAATCTCCTAACGATGTGGACATCCTACAAAAGAGCCTCACTGAAACAGATGCCTGGTGTCAAAGCCATGGCCTCAAGTTCAATGCCAAAAAGTGCATTGTCATCCCTTTTGGTAAAAACTCTGTACCCATGAACTGCCACATAGGTGGTAGTCTACTTAACACTGAAATTGTGATAAGAAACCTTGGGACACAGGTGGACAGTAGTCTCTCCTTTAATAATCACATCGCCACAGTAGTTAGGAAATCCTTCTATGTGGCACACCTCATCACAAAAGGTTTCTCATCCAGGAAAAAAGAGGTCATTGTTCCCCTCTACTCATCACTTATTAGACCCATTATAGTGTACAATGCCCCTTTTGGTATGTACCTCACAATACATCTACAAAAACTGGAAAGGCCACAGAAATACCTCACAAAGAGGATTACTGGCCTAAAACAGATACCCTACGCAGGCCGTCTCAAAAAACTCCAGCTTTACTCTGTCACATATCGCCTACTCAGAAGCAATCTCTACCTAACATATAAAGCTATGTCAAACCCAGAGCTGTTGGACATGTTCCATGTAAAGAAATCCCAATCCCTCCAAGCTACACACTCTAGGGACTTAATCTTGTCACCACAATAAACAGAACATGCTGGAGTGATAGATTCCTGTCTCAGAGACTTCCCATACTCTGGAACAAACTACCTATCTATATCAAACAAAGCTCCTCATTAGCACTCTTCAAGAAAAATCTTGATGATTGGATGGGAGATAGAAAATTCACCCCTGGGATCACTTCTGTGGCTCTGCTTGACAGTGGCACATGAAAATAATTTTCTTGGGTGGCAAAAGCCAGGGTACCATTTGGCTAGGCTTATATAGGCCCTAGGACCAATAGCCTAGTACCTACCTATGAACCTATAACCTTTTTTAGGCAAAGCTCAAAAATCAAACACACCTCCGTAAACAGCACAATTAACAAAAAACTGAGGGTTATTCTACTCAGTGCCAGGAGCTTAAATCTCAAAATGCATGCGCTTGAAGCACTCCTCAGTACGGAGAACGTCAACATCTGTGTAGTAACTGAAACCTAGTTCACGGCTCCAGAGAGTACCCCAGCACTATTGGGCTACAACTTGTACCATACGTTTCGGCCACAGAACATGGACAAAAACACAAAAGGAGGGGGTGTATCCATATTCATCAAGGATACCTATACCTCCAGGTTAATGTCACAGCATGATACCTCTGAGATCATCCATGTGCAACTAACATCGGACAAATCTGCAATGCAAATTGTGGCCTGCTAGAGATCACCCTCCATGACCCAGGACCACCACTCCACTTTTCTGGAGACACTGGAAAACATGAAGGTCCTACCGAACACCCTCATATTGGGCAATTTCAATTACCCTACCATTAACTGGGAGAACTACTCAAGTACAAACTCCCAGGCCCAGCACTTCCTGGAATTCATCAACTCAAATGCCCTGGATCAGCTGGTAAACTCCCCTACCAGAGGTGAAAACATAATGGGCTTGGTCATCACAAACATGGGTGACAGGTTTTCCACACCAGAGGCCAACCTGTCACTGGTTAGATCAGACCATAAACTAATCATTCTGGATGTCCACACCCAACCACCACCCCCAACTAAGGAAACCGCAGTATATAACTTTTCTAAAGCAAAGAGGCTGTAAGTTTCACATCCCCCACACTAAAGGATAATGCTGATCAAGATGCAGAAACCTTTACAAATGTACTCTATGAGCACCTACAATGATGCATGGATTGTGCCATCCCTACAAAACCAAGACTCACTCCTCTAAGAGAAGGCAACCAGTCTGGTGGACCCCTGCCATAAACAGGCTATACAATAGAAGGAGGAAACTAGTTCAGAAAAAAAGCAAATCCCAAGAAGGAAAGACATCCCTGATCAGTATCAGTAAGAAACTAAGGTCCCTCATAAAATCATCCAAGGCTAACTTTGAAAGAAAAATAGCCAAAGATTCAAAAAAATAACCACAGAACCTTCTATAGCTATGTTAAGAATCTAAGTGGCAACTCACAGATATGCACTGAACTAGTGCAAAATAGCACAAAATATACTGAACCTACTGATATTGCCAACATTCTGGCAGATAGATTCAGTGCAAACTTCACCTCCCTCTCACCCTCAAAAGTGCCCACAACAATACCAAAAAAGTGTAATGTCCCAGAAATCACAGACACGCAGGTTAAAATAGCCTTTTCAAAAGTCAAAAACGCAGCATCAATGGGGCCAGATGGTGTCCCAGGCCATGTCTTGTACGAACTACAGAGCCAACTAACCCCCCCCCCACCTAAACACACTGTTTAACCTCAGCCTCTCCACAGGCTACATGCCCATAGAATAGAACACAGCAATGGTTATTTCACTCCACAAAGGAGGGGCCACAACTGACCCTGGTAACTATCACTCTGTAAATCTGACTAGCCTGGTCTGCAAGGCTATGGAGCGCATCATTATGGAACTCATTAACAAAGACATTGGGAACCTCCAAATACTTGACCTGACCCAATTTGGCTTTGTTAAGGGCAGATCATGCCTACTAAACCTTGTTGACTTCTTCAAGACAGTCACCAAGGCCATAAATGAGGGAAAGGTTGTTCACACAGCATACCTTGACCTTGCCAAGGCTTTTGACATCATTCCCCACTTGGGTATTACAGAAAAACTCACCAGCCTGAACATAAACCCCTACGTCACAAGATAGGTTGCCAACTGGCTTACAGACAGAACTCACACGGTAAGAATAGTGGGCTCCAGGTCTGAGTCTAAACCAGTCACAAGTGGAGTCCTGCAAGGCTTGGTTCTGGGACCCCTATACTTCTCAGAAGTACAGGCAAACACAGGAGGACTATGGCTAATGAAGTTCGCTGATGACTGCAAACTGGGAGCCATAACTGACTCTCCAGCTGACACTGACATCCTCCAAAAGGGCCTTACTGAGATGGACACCTGGTGTCAAAGTCATGGCCTCAAGCTAAATGCCAAAAAAATGCATAGTCATCCCATTTGGGAAAAACAAAACACCCATGAATTACCACATAGGTGGCAGCCACCTTAATACAGAAGAGGTAATAAGAGATCTGGGGACCCAGGTAGATAGTAATCTCTCCTTTGACAATCATATTGCCAAAGTAGTTAGGAAATCCTTCTATGTGGCCCATCTAATTACTAAAGGGTTCACATCTAGAAATAAAGAGGTTATAGCGCCCCTCTACTTGTCACACATCAGACCCATCATAGAGTACAATGCCCCATTTGGGATGTACCTCACAAGACACTTCTAACAGCTGGAGAGACCACAAAAGTACCTCACCAAGAGGATTGCTGGCCTCAAACATATGTCCTATGCAGCCCAACTGAAAAAACTCCAGCTGTACTCCGTGGCATATCACTTACTCAGAGGTGATCTCTGCCTGACTTACAAAGCCATGTCCAACTCAGAACTGATGGACATGCTCTACCTAAAGAAATCCAAGTCACTGTGAGCCATGTGCTCTAGTGAGCTAAACCTCACCATAACAATAAATAGAACATGCTGGAGGGATAGATTCCTGTCACAAAGACTCCCCATGCGTTGGAACAAAATTCCAAACTACATTAGACAGAGTCCCTCACTAACACTCTTCAAGAGAAACCTTGATGAGTGGATGGGTAACAGAAAATACACCCCTGGGATCACTTCATTGGCTCTGCTTGACAGAAGATCAGTTAATTAATCAATGGGGCGGTGAAAGCCGACACACTCTGGCTAGGCTTATAAATGCCCTCGGGCAGAACTTATGAACCTATGAACACTTGTGTCACTTGAGCCACCAATACTGAGCCAGAAGGCATGGCAAACCTACTGGCTGATAAATTCATCTCCAACTTTGCCCCTCTCTCTCCCTCAACCTTCCCTCAGGAAATACCATTAAATATAACTCACCCTGCTATCACTAGGGAACAGGTCCTTAATGCTCTCTTTAAGAACAAGAACACTGCATCAATGGGCCCAGACAATATCCCAAGCTGCCTTCTAAATAGCATGAAACATAACCTATCAGGTCCTCTGGAATTGCTGTTTAACTGTAGCATGTAAACAGGCTTTGTACCTCATAAATGGAGAACAGCAACAATCATCCATCTGCACAAAGGTGAGCCATCTACAGACCCTGGAAACTGCAGACCCATGAGTCTCACTATTCATAGATGCAAAGCCATGGAAAGAATTATCATGGAAATTACCAATAATGATAAAGTAAACTTCCAGACACTGGACCCAACCCAGTCTGGTTTCGTCAAGGGAAGGCCATGCATACTCAACTTGGTGGACTTCTTTGAAAAGGGTCACTAAAGCAATGCAAGAGGCAGAAGGATTCACACTGCCTACCTTGACCTGGTCAAGGTATTTGATACAATACCCCACTCAAGCATTGTTGAAAAACTCAAGAGGATAGGTACAAACCTGTATGTCACCCAGTGGATAGCCAGCTGGCTCACAGACATGACCCAAGATGTTAGAACTGGGGAGTCTACTGCTACAAAGAGGCCAGTCACAAGTGAACTCCATCAGGGATCAGTCCTTGTACCACTCCTTTTTGGGTTTTACTTCTCTGAAGTCAAGGCCAATGTCAATGGTCTCTCACTGACTAAATTTGCAGATGATTGCAAATTAGGAGCTTTTTTTGAATCCCACACTGACACAAATGTTCTCCTGGAATGGCTGACACAGACAAGCAAATAGTATCAGAGCCATGATCTAAAACTAAATGCCAAGAAATGCATAATAGTATCCTTCGGGAAGTCATTCACCCTTGGTAACTATCATATTGACAACACACCCCTTACCGTTGACCCAGTAGTCAGGGACTTAGGGACGCACATAGTAATCTAGCCTCTGACCATCACGTGTCTACAATGGTGAGGAAATCATTCTATGTTGCGCAACTTAAGGTATGGCATCTAGGTCTAAGGAAGTTATTTTTCCACTGTATTCGGTATTCATCAGACCAGTCATTGAGTACAATGCCCTGTTTGGCTTGTACCTAACCAGGCCACAGAGGTTCCTAACTAAAAGTATATAGGGCATAAGTAAAATGTCCTGTGCAGACCACCTCAAGGCCCTATCCCTGTATTCTGTCTCCTACAGACTGTTGAGGGGATGTCTATGTCTAGCATACAGGGCATTGTCACACCTCACTGTGATGGACCTCCTGCATATCCACAAAAAAAAATAAGCAACACAAGAATTACCCATTCTAAAGACTTAAACCTTGCCTGTAACATAAATAGGACCTGCTGGAAAGACAGGTATGTATCCCAGATAGTACTTCATCTCTGGAACAGGCTCACATCCATGTCAAGCAGAGTTCTTCCCTAACTCAGTTCAGGTGTAACTTGGATAACTGGATGAGCAACAAGAAGTTCATCCTTGATTTGACACCTATGTCTCTAATGGACATAGACAGCCTGCAAATAGTTCATCTTCCAGGCTCCTGCTTGTAAATATTTCACCTCCCAAGCCTCTGCTTACACTTATCAGGAGAACCAGAACTTGTTAGAGATTTGGGATGTATGTCTAGTCTTAAAAAGGCCCTTGTGGTAGTTAACACCTATGAACCTATAAAAGGATAAGTAAGATTGTTGCCATTTAATGTCTTGTTGCATTCCAGACAGGCAACTAAGAAACCATGGCAAGGAGTATTGTGAAAGTCCTATTCAGCAGAGTTGAATGACAGTATCAGCACTGTATCAAATGCCTTTGACAAGTCTAAAAACATATTGGATGCAAGCAGACCATTGTTTCTTCTTGGTTTATTATAGGTTCATAGGTTGGTACTGGGCTATCTGCCCGAAGGCATATATTAGCCCAGCCACGTTGTGTGGTATTCACTGCCCCTTTAGTAGTTCCCTAGACCCTTGTACTAGCAGCTAGTACCCTTGGCCCCCATCTAGTAGTGCTGTTGGTGTGATCCCCGGTGTGAACTTTCTGTTACCCATCCACTCATCAAGGTTCCTCTTGAAGTGTGATAGTGAGGGGCTCTGTCTTATGTAGATCGGGACCCTGGTCCATAGTAAGGGAAGTCTCTGTGAAGGGAATCTATCCCTCCAACATGTTCTATCCATTGTTGTGTTGAGGTTTATATCCCTAGAGCGTGTAGCTCGAGTAGATTTGGTTTTGCTATAATGGAGCATGCTCAACAATTCTGGGTTGGACATGGCTCTGTACGTTAGACAGAGATCGCCTCTGAGAAAGCGGTAGGCAACAGAGAACAGTCTTAGCTTTTTCAATCGTGCTGCATAGGGCAACTGTTCGAGGCCAGTAATCCTCTTAGTTAGGTACCTCTGCTGTCTCTCCAGCTGCTGGTATATTGGTAAAATGTAGTAGAGCTGTAGTGGTGCTCTGCTGGGGCCTAAAACGATGGGTTTCTGAGAGCAAGTTATTTGAGGTTAAGTATTGCATCAGCTGCATCTGGATGCATTTCTCTAATATTTTGGAGAGGAGGATAGAATTGCTATTGGTCTAGAGTTATTAAACTCTATAGACATGCTGCCTTTGTGCATTGGTATGATGCAGAATTTTTTCCACAGTGATGGGATGTATCTTTCTGTTATGGACCTATTAATTAGTAAGGACAGAGGAAAGACTAACCCCGAGATTCATGAAGCTCGGCGCAAGGATGGCATTAGGCTTGTGCCGACCGTGCGCCGTAGAGATGGCACACTAGCGCCATATGCATATTAATGAAGGCACGCTGCCGCCACATCAACTTGCATAGGAAACGTGCGTGAGTGCTTGGGGCGTGCCGAAGTGCCGCACGGAGGCGTGGACATGTCGGCTGTTTACATGCAACCTAAAATGCTGAATATTACAGCCTGCCTCTAATAGTAATCACACCTGTCAGTGTCCTTGGATACTGAAACATATGCAAAGCATGCAAGACAGTTCTTGCAAACACAAAAATAAGAAGCAAACACATATGCATGTAGCTGAATATTGAGTCCCCATCCCTCGAACAAATGACATTTAAAAACCCGTGCCCATATTCTAATGCAGTGTTGATAGTTATACCAAGTGGAAGTGAAACGCATTGTGTTAGTAAGTCGCCAATAGATAAGTCTAGCCCAATGGTCAGGGTTACCACCTGTCCAACATTGTGATGGACAGTCCCCATCTGGGCAGCTGTGTCCATACCAAAACCATTATAAATGTAAAATATCCTGTGGCTGTATGACATAATTATGTCCCACATCTCATGTAATAGTCACATACAATAGTTAGTTCTATATGTAACATACCTACATGTTACAAGAAATAGAATAAGCAAGTAAACAAAACAGAAAAAGCATCTAAACTGCTACAACAATAAGCTTACATTTAGGCATAAAACAAAAGTACTATCCGTTGTACTGACCGTGGATATGTGTTGTCCTGTAGAATCTGATTTGTGTCTGGAATATATCCCATCCTGGCCATATGAAAAGGTGGCAACCCTACCAATGGTCAGAGCATTTGGCCAAAATCGGCCCATTTGCAGTCCAAGGTGTCCTTGTCAGGATAAGTCAAAGTTGAACGGCTATTACCCGGGTCTACCTACCATGTCATGAAAGATAAGTATTTGCGTGTACCTATGTGCATGATGTACAGCATGTGGAAGGTGAAAAATGCTAGGGTAGTCCTCACAACCATACAGGTACCTGAGATATGTAGTGTATGCAATGTGTTCCCTTGACCGTGCCATGGACCATCAATCAGAGAAGGGATGGATGGAGTGTGTGGAATATGGGTGTGGGGGGGTGGGTAATGTAATAATTCACAAAGGGAAGACTGTGTTGGATGCACAATAGGTGAACTGGAGGTGTATGAGGGAGCAGTGGGTGAATCAGAAAGAAACGCAAAGAACAAACATACACATCCGCAATACAACCTGACAGGCCATACTGTAGAACACAATCACACAAACATATGAATATTAAAATGTGCGATACACATGTACAGAAATGTCACTGGCACATACCCACATAATGGTCAGGACTGAACTGAGACATCCACCTACAACACAGCTGGATGCATAACTGAATACCCATCATCCCCTCTACAGCACACAACCCCCCCCCC